>NC_090655.1:57243229-57244597 GCF_040937935.1 Hyperolius riggenbachi | reverse complement strand
CCTGAAATCTCTGGCCTCAGGTACGGATCTGTACTGGCTGATCTGTGATGGATGAGAACTCCGCTGGGACGCTGGTTCAGGGGGTTTATCAAAGCCGCAATAAACCCCTGCCTTGACCTCTGCCTCCAGGCTCTTGTAGCACATATAAAATTATGTACACAGAGAATGCTGGGCTCCTGTCCATGTACACACCACCGCTCTACAGCTCAGGTCAATCTCTAGTCATTTCAATTGTGCCAGTCACAGAGCCGCATGGTTCCGAGTTTCTCCGCATATCACAGTTCCTTTGCTTCCTGGGCAGGATGTGAGCATATAATATGGCTGCAGAAGACTTGGTTGAACAGCTGCAATTTGCCATCATTCAGCTAAGTACATAAAGTTCATGGTTCTCTCTCTCACTGGGCCAAATGCAATTGCATTTTTCTCCTAAATTTTTCTCCTAGGAGATAATTTTTTATCTTCTGTTTAAAACAACGTTTTAGCACTCTGCAATTGAAAAAATACTATAAAGTATGTGCAAAAGTACTGCCAACATTATTCTAAGTGTTTTCTTGTTTGCTGGTGGCTTAAAAGGCATTTTATTGTCAAGGTGTGAAAATATCAACTTGGAGAAAACTAAGGAGAAAAAATTAATTGCATATGGCCCACTGTCTGTCTCTCTCTCACTGGGCCATATGCAATTCATTTTTTCTCCTGAGTTTTCTCCTAGGAGATATTTTTTCATCTTCAATTTAAAAAAAAACTTTTTAGTACTTTGCAATGGAAAAATTACCAAAATTTAGGCGAAAAGGCGAAAAAGTACTTTCAAAATTATTTTGAGCATTTGTTTGCTTTTCGGTGGGTCAACAAGCATTTTATTTACAAGTTGTGAAAATACCACCTAGGAGAAATCTCAGGTGAAAAAGTGAATTGCATATTCTCTCTCCCACTGGGCCCTATGCAATTACCAAACTCACCAGCGCTAAGTGCTGGCGAGTTCTTAAAATAGGCATCAGCAAGGTCGCCTAATGCAATTGCATTTAACACCCCCCAGGGCGGAGAAGAACTCGCTTGGGCGATATAATCGCCCAGCAAGTTCCTTTCCCCCTATGCAATTGCATTTTGCACCCCCCGGGAAGCGATGCTTCCCGCCAAACATAGGTGCTAACTTTTCACCTGCTCTGAGCAGGCGAAAAGACCTATCGCAGTTGCCTGCGGGCTGTTTTTGGCATCTGGGAGCCTCCTTTACTAAGGAAACCCCAGATGCCAGAGATTTAAATAGGTAAAGGAGTCAGTTTTGACTCCTTACCTATTTAAAATGTAACAAAAAACAAACCTCCATCGTTCCGGCTCGCCGCATGTCCCATGCCGCTCCTCCGCTCATCTCTG
>NC_090655.1:56814721-56905529 GCF_040937935.1 Hyperolius riggenbachi | reverse complement strand
GACACGGGCAGTGTGAACGCAGAGTGCAGTGGTGGTAGCGACTGAGTCAGGAGAAGGACTATGCGGGGCCGGTCAGTTCAGCAGCACAGAAGGACCACCGGCAACATACTGGTAGTAGTAGTAGCAGCACAGCGTCATAGTGCTGGACAAAAAATTAAATGCACCCGGTGACCCGGGGAGTGATAACGCAGACAGAGTGCATTGGTGGTACCGTGGTAGCGACTGAGTCAGGAGGAGGAGGAGGACAAAGCGGGCGTTCAGTTCAGCAGCAGCAGCACAGCACAGAAGGACCATGGCAACATATTGGTGGTAGTAGTAGCAGCACAGCGTCATAGTGCTGGCCAAAAAATTAAATGCACCCGGTGACCCGGGCAGTGATAACGCAGACAGAGTACATTGGTGGTACCGTGGTAGCGACTGAGTCAGGAGGAGGAGGAGGACAAAGCGGGCGTTCAGTTTAGCAGCAGCAGCACAGAAGGACCATGGCAACATACTGGTGGTAGTAGTAGCAGCACAGCGTCATAGTGCTGGGCAAAAAATTAAATGCACCCAGTGACCCGGGCAGTGATAACGCAGACAGAGTACATTGGTGGAAGCGACTGAGTCAGAAGGAGGAGGAGGACAAAGCGGGCGTTCAGTTCAGCAGCAGCAGCAGCACAGAAGGACCATGGCAGCATACTGGTGGTAGTAGTAGCAGCACAGCGTCATAGTGCTGGCCAAAAAATTAAATGCACCCGGTGACCCGGGCAGTGATAACGCAGACAGAGTGCATTGGTGGTACCGTGGTAGCGACTGAGTCAGGAGGAGGACAAAGCTGGCGTTCAGTTCAGCAGCAGCAGCACAGAAGGAAGGACCATGGCAACATACTGGTGGTAGTAGTAGCAGCACAGCGTCATAGTGCTGGCCAAAAAATTAAATGCACCCGGTGACCCGGGCAGTGTGAACGCAGAGTGTAGTAGCGACTGAGTCAGGAGGACAAAGCGGGCGGTCAGTTCAGCAGCTCTGAAGGAGGACCATGGCAACTTACTGGTAGTAGTACCATAACACCAAAAAATTAACCAAGGTAGGCACTAGGCAGGTAGTAACTGTCTTTATAAAGGCAGGCATAGTTAACAACAGCACATGCAGCAGCCACTTCATGTCCCCCTGTGTCCGACAATAGGGGCCAGGAACTCAACTTCCACCCAAGCCTGGTTGATTTTCAGGAAGGTGAGTTTGTCCACAGAGGCGTGGGAGAGCCGAGAGCGCTTCTCTGTGACCACGCCACCGGCCGCACTAAAGCATCTCTCTGAGAGGACACTGGAAGGAGGGCAGGATAGGAGTTCCAGGGCGTACTGGGAAAGCTCGCTCCAGATGTCCAGTCTCTTGACCCAGTACTCCAAGGGGTCCACGGGGCTGTCAGTGTCATTGAGCCCACTGGATGACCCCATATAGTCAGACACCATGGTGGTCAGTCGTTGCTTGTGCTGGTTGGTGGTGGATGCTGTGGCGGGCACCTCTGTTCTGGGCTGCTGCACTGCATACAGGCTCTTGCTTAGGCTCTTCAGGTCTCCGGGGCGCCAGTTGCTGCTGCTGGTGGTGGTTGTTGTGCTGCAAGTGGCAATGGCAGGCACCTCTTGCTGGCTTGGCAGAGCAGTTACAGTGGGGGTGGAAGGCTGGGGGAATGCTTCCAGTAGTCTGCGCACAAGGGCCTCCTTCAACTCCCTTGTGCGTTGCTCGGTGGTGGATGGCGTCATTAAGTCTCCCAGCTTCCCCTTCAGATGGGGATCAAGCATCAAGGTAATCCAGATGTCCTCCCTTGAACGCATCTGGATCACCCGGGGGTCCCTGCGAAGGCAGCGCAACATGTGCACAGCCATGGGAAACAAGTGGGCCCTGCCAGCAAGATCTTCCTCGTCCTCGCCATTGTCCCATAACGCATGCCTGTCCTCTTCCTGTGCCATGTCGTTGTCCTCCTCAAACCGCCATCCACGTACAACGCCTGCTGCACTCTGCTCCTCCTCCTCATTCAGGTTAGGGACCTCCAACTCTTCCACTACCTGCTGTGAGCCCTCCTCTGAGCTGGATTGTGCTGCCATCTGCTCCTGTTCTTCCAACTGCCTCAGGGCTTCATCCCCATGCTCAATTAAATTGTCCATTGCCTGCTTCAGTAGACAAACCAAGGGCACCCACTGGCACACAGAGGCCCGCTCCTCACTGACCATCTTGGTTGCCTCCAGGAAGGGACTCAGCACCAGGCATACTTGCTGCATCAGTGTCCACTGAGTGGCAGTAATCATGGGGACTTGCTGGTTGCTGGGGACACTTGGGTCTAGCATGTAGGCCCTAAGAGCCAGCCTGTGCTGACACAGCCACTCCAACATGGCCAGAGTCGAAATCTAGCGAACTGGCATGTCGATGATCATCCGGTGTTGTGGCCTTCCATACTGCTGCTGTAAGGTGGACAAGAGTGCAGAGGCAGTGGCTGACAGGCGGAAAAAGCGTACCACCGCCCGGGCATCCTGCAGCAGCTCGCTCATCCCCTGGTAGGTGCGCAAGAAGCGCTGCACCACAAGATTGAGCATGTGGGCCAAGCAGGGGATGTGCTGGAGGTTTCCCTGCTGCACTGCTGCCACCAGGTTGGCCCCGTTATCGGCTGCCACATACCCCACTTCCAGGCCTCTGGGGGTCAGCCACCTCCGCTCCTGCTTCCTGAGGGCGGCCAGGACGTTGGTGGCCGTAAGCCTCTCCTTCCCCAGGGTCACCAATTTTAAAAGGACTTGGCAGTGCCGAGGCTTGGCGCTGCTGCTGCCGAGGCGGGCTTGCTTTCCGGGTGCAGAGGGAGTGTCGTGACAGGACCCTTCTGCATCCCCCCCTGATCCCGCGTGGTGGCACCACTAGCTGGGCTGATGCGCTCTTGTCCTCCCTCCCTTCCATCAGTGTCACCCAGTGGGCCGTAAAGGACAGGTAGCGACATGTCCCAAATCTGCTACTCCACGAATCCATGGTCACGTGGACCCGCTTGCCCACAGAGTAGTCCAGGGAACGGGCCACGTTTTCCACCGCAAACTTGTGGAGTGCTGGGATCGCGCTCCTGCTGAAATAGTGGCGACTGGGGACTTGCCACTCGGGGATGCCAAATTGGAGCAGCGTCCGCATGGCGCTCCCCTCCTGCACCAGGGAGTAGGGAAGCAGCTGTGATGCCATGGTCCGGGCCAGCAAGCCATTTAGTTTGCGGATCCGCCTGTGGCTTGGAGGCAGAGGCTTGGTCAGACCCTGAAAGGTGTCGCTCAGCAGGGTCTGACGACGCTGGGATGCAGGGGAGACAGAGGAGAGAGACGAACACTGGCTGCCAGCCTCAATGTCTGTGTCCTGAGTAGCCGAGGTGGAAGAGTGCTTGCGTGCTACTACTGCTGCTGCTGTGGGGGATTCACGACCCTGAGGGAGGGATGATGCTGCTGCGCTGGTGGGCCTTCTGCTCTCAGGAACCCCTGCCAGCAGTGCCTGCTTCCTCTTAAAGTCCGCATACTCGCGGCAGTGGCGGCTTCTCAGGTGGCCCTGGAGGGATGAGGTACCCATCTTGCTCAGACTTTTCCCACGGCTCAATCTTTTGCTGCACACCGCATACCTTTTGTCATCAGTACATTCCTCAAAGCAATCCCACACTGGTGACTTTAATTTACTGCGGCCCCCACTAGCAGAGGGTGCAGCGGAACAATGTGTGGTAGTAGTTGCCGGGGGTTGCATGGTGGTGGTGCCGGCTGAAGCAGTGTCCTGTCTACTTCCTCCACGCCCACTGCTGCCGATGCCCCTGCCCCTGCCTGACATATGGCGATATCCTTGCCTAGGCCGAGGTGACTGCTCTGCCTCTGACCATTCTTCCACGGACTCAGCAGGCTGCACATAGTTAGGGTCCACAACGTCGTCATCATCAGCAGCATCATCATAATCCAGCTCTTCCTCTGACTCCCCCGCCTCCTCTTCTGTCCCTACATCCCCAGACACAGACCCCTCTTCTTCATCACTAGAACTCAACAACGCTTGTGATTGTGGCCCGATCTCAATCTCTGCCACATCAGTCCCCAGTAAGTCCTGAGCTTCTTGCATCAGCAGGTTCCCAGAAGCCGGACTGAGGGACAGAACGCTGTCATCCTGGGAGGGCTGCTGACCAGTTGGTGCTGGGGTGGTTGTCACAACAAGCGTGGGACGTTGGCTGCTGCTGCTGCTTGGAGTGGTGCTCACAGTAGAGGTCTGGGAGGAAGTCATGATGTCCATGAGTACGTCAGGTTCCATTTGCTCAACCACCACACGGGGACCAGAAACTTTAAAATATTTGGACAATGGCGTCCGCTGACTCGGCCCAGGCTTTGCTGCCCCCCTTTCTGCTGCATCACGACCACATACAGCTGGGCGTCCTCTCCCTGGACGTGGAGCAGTCCCAGAAGTGGCTGAGGCAATTGAACTCCCTTTCCTCTCACCCCGCGAAACCCTGCCAGACATGTTGCTAGTAATGAATCACTGGATGCAGTGGGCACAGTACAAGGTCACTGAAGGATGCACCAGGCACAGTACAACGGCACTGAAGGATGCAGTGGGCACAGTACAAGGTCACTGAAGGATGCAGTGGGCACAGCAGTGGGCACTGGATATACAACTAGGTCACTGAAGGATGCAGTGGGCACAGTACAAGGTCACTGAAGGATGCAGTGGGCACAGCAGTGGGCACTGGATATACAACTAGGTCACTGAAGGATGCAGTGGGCACAGCAGTGGGCACTGGATATACAACTAGGTCACTGAAGGATGCAGTGGGCACAGTACAAGGTCACTGAAGGATGCAGTGGGCACAGCAGTGGGCACTGGATATAGAACTAGGTCACTGAAGGATGCAGTGGGCACAGTACAAGGTCACTGAAGGATGCAGTGGTCACAGTACAAGGTCACTGAAGGATGCAGTGGGCACAGCAGTGGGCACTGGATATACAACTAGGTCACTGAAGGATGCAGTGGGCACAGTACAAGGTCACTGAAGGATGCAGTGGGCACAGTACAAGGTCACTGAAGGATGCAGTGGGCACAGCAGTGGGCACTGGATATACAACTAGGTCACTGAAGGATGTAGTGGGCACAGTACAAGGTCACTGAAGGATGCAGTGGGCACAGCAGTGGGCACTGGATATACAACTAGGTCACTGAAGGATGCAGTGGGCACAGTACAAGGTCACTGAAGGATGCAGTGGGCACAGCAGTGGGCACTGGATATACAACTAGGTCACTGAAGGATGCAGTGGGCACAGTACAAGGTCACTGAAGGATGCAGTGGGCACAGCAGTGGGCACTGGATATACAACTAGGTCACTGAAGGATGTAGTGGGCACAGTACAAGGTCACTGAAGGATGCAGTGGGCACAGCAGTGGGCACTGGATATACAACTAGGTCACTGAAGGATGCAGTGGGCACAGTACAAGGTCACTGAAGGATGCAGTGGGCACAGCAGTGGGCACTGGATATACAACTAGGTCACTGAAGGATGCAGTGGGCACAGTACAAGGTCACTGAAGGATGCAGTGGGCACAGCAGTGGGCACTGGATATACAACTAGGTCACTGAAGGATGCAGTGGGCACAGTACAAGGTCACTGAAGGATGCAGTGGGCACAGCAGTGGGCACTGGATATACAACTAGGTCACTGAAGGATGCAGTGGGCACAGTACAAGGTCACTGAAGGATGCAGTGGGCACAGCAGTGGGCACTGGATATACAACTAGGTCACTGAAGGATGCAGTGGGCACACAAGGATGTCACACTGTGTAATGAGATGCTCATATGCCAGCGAGCGAGCAGTGGGCACTGGGCACGGCACAAGGTCACTGACAGAATGAATGAACAGCGCTGGCAGAGAGCGGCGGCGCCGGCGGTGTGACTGGCTGCCTGCAAATAGTACAAGTGTATAACTGTCACTGGAATATGCAAGTGAACACTGCAGCTGCACTAACCTGCCTGCCTGCACTACACACAGATAATCCCCACTCCCACTACACTGACTACACTGCAGCACTGAACCTGCCTGCACTACACACAGTTAAATAATCACTAGACTCCCACACTCCCACTACACTACACTGACTACAACTAACTACAGCAATCACTCACTGACTAGCTAACTGTGTACAGTATAAGAGCAGTGTTAGCAAAAAAAACGCTTTGTTTTTAACACAATAAATGCACTTGCTCAAACAACAATGGCCTGGAGATAATCCTCTCAGCACCACAGTCTAGCAAGGACAGAGCTTTTCCATCATGGCCGCCGCTTTATATTCAGGAGGGGAGGGCATAGCTCCCCTCCTGTGATTGGTTGCTAGGGCCTGGCTGGGGCACTCTGATTGGCCTGCAATGTGTCACTTCCGCATAGTTTGACGAGCGTGAATGCGGATTTCTGTCCGCATTCACGCGAAGCCGAAGTAGATTTTCGTGGTTGAAAATCTATTCACGGCTTAGCGTGTCCGAGGCGGAATGCGTCAAAATGGTCGTGAATCCACGCGTAAGCGTGATCACGACCTGGCGGTGAGCACCACTGGCAGGTAGGCACTTATCTGTTTTTAAGTAGCGCTGCAGATTTTAGATTGTCTTGGCTTGAATGATGGCTCCTGATTGCCTCAGCCAGAAATCTAAAGTGAATGCAGGTGTCCCACAACGTCACTAGTCTCCTACATTACTCCTACACTGGTCACTACCGCCAGGAGCGATCACCTCACCAATGTCTTATTCTATGTGTGATTTGCCTTTTTTAAAACAGAAGGTACTTGTGATATTTCAGCTTTAAGTGAACATCAAGTTACCCACAATGCACCGCTACTAAATATGCAAATTATCTCTTTATGCCCTTGAAGCCAGGCTTGCATCCAGAACCGCTGATGTATAGCCAGCCTATAGCTTTAACCACTTCCCGACCGCCTAACGCACAGAGGCGGCCGGGAAGTGGAGCCCTTAAGGACCGGCTCACCCACAGAGGCGGCGGTCCATTTAAGGGCATGGGCGGAGCGATCGCGTCATCCGTGACGCGATCCTCCGCCGGCGCCTGTCACCGCTCGCTCGCCGCAACATCCCGCCGGCTATACGGAAGCGCCGGCGGGATGTTAACCCCGCGATCGCCGCATACAAAGTGTATAATACACTTTGTAATGTTTACAAAGTGTATTATACAGGCTGCCTCCTGCCCTGGTGATCCCAGTGTCCGAGGGACCACCAGGGCAGGCTGCTGCCACCCTAGTCTGCACCCAAGCACACTGATTTCTCCCCCCCCTGCCCCAGATCGCCCACAGCACCCATCATACCCCCCCCTGCCCACCCCCCAGACCCCTGTTTGCACCCAATCACCCCCCTAATCACCCATCAATCACTCCCTGTCACTATCTGTCAACGCTATTTTTTTTATCCCCCCCCCCCTGCTCCCTGCCCCCTCCTGATCACCCCCCACCCCTCAGATTCTCCCCAGACCACCCCCCCCTGTTTACTGTATGCATCTATCCCCCTGATCACCTGTCAATCACCTGTCAATCACCTGTCAATCACCCGTCAATCACCCGTCAATCACCCGTCAATCACCCCCTGTCACTGCCACCCATCAATCAGCCCCTAACCTGTCCCTTGCGGGCAATCTGATCACCCCCCCACACCAATAGATCGCCCACAGATCCGACATCAGATCACCTCCCAAATCCATTGTTTACATCTATTCTCTCCTCTAAACACCCACTAATTACCCATCAATCACCCATCAATCACCCCCTATCACCACCTGTCACTGTTACCTATCAGATCAGACCCTAATCTGCCCCTTGCGGGCACCCAATCACCCGCCTACACGCTCAGATTGCCCTCAGACCCCCCCTTATCAATTCGCCAGTGCATTAATTACATCTGTTCTTCCCTGTAATAACCCACTGATCACCTGTCAATCACCTGCCAATCACCTATCACCCATCAATCACCCCCTGTCACTGCCACCCATCAATCAGCCCCTAACCTGCCCCTTGCGGGCAATCTGATCACCCACCCACACCATTAGATCGCCCGCAAACCCGCCGTCAGATTACCTCCCAAATGTATCGTTTACATCTGTTATCTTCTCTAAACACCCACTAATTACCCATCAATCACCCATCAATCACCCCCTATCACCACCTGTCACTGTTACCCATCAGATCAGACCCTAATCTGCCCCTTGCGGGCACCCAATCGCCCGCCTACACGCTCAGATTGCCCTTGGACCCCCCCTTATCAATTCGCCAGTGCAATATTTACATCTGTTCTCCCCTGTAATAACCCACTGATTACCTGTCAATCACCTATCAATCACCCATCAATCACCCCCTGTCACTGCCACCCATCAATCACCCCCTGTCACTGCCACCCATCAATCACCCGCTGTCACTGCCACCCATCAATCAGCCCCTAACCTGCCCCTTGCGGGCAAACTGATCACCCACCCACACCAATAGATCGCCCGCAGATCCGACATCAGATCACCACCCAAGCGCAGTGTTTCCATCTATTCTCTACCCTAAACACCCACTAATTACCCATCAATCACCCCCTGTCACTGCTACCTATCAGATTAGACCCTTATCTGCCCCTAGGGCACTCAATCACCCGCCCACACCCTCAGAATGCCCTCAGACCCCAGCCCTGATCACCTCGCCAGTGCATTGCTTGCATCTATTCCCCCCTCTAATCACACCTTGAGACACCCATCAATCACCTCCTGTCACCCCCTAGCACACCTACCCATCAGATCAGGCCCCAATTTGCCCCGTGTGGGCTCCTGATCACTCGGCCAAACCCTCAGACCCCCTTCCGATCACCTCCCCAGTGCATTGATTGCATCTATTTTCCCCTCTAACCACCCCCTGAGACACCCATCAATCACCTCCTGTCACCCCCCTAGCACTCCTATCCATCAGATCAGGCCCAATACAACCTGTCATCTAAAAGGCCACCCTGCTTATGACCGGTTCCACAAAATTCGCCCCCTCATAGACCACCTGTCATCAAAATTTGCAGATGCTTATACCCCTGAACAGTCATTTTGAGACATTTGGTTTCCAGACTACTCACGGTTTTGGGCCTGTAAAATGCCAGGGCGGTATAGGAACCCCACAAGTGACCCCATTTTAGAAAAAAAAGACACCCCAAGGTATTCTGTTAGGTGTATGACGAGTTCATAGAAGATTTTATTTTTTGTCAAAAGTTAGCGGAAATTAATTTTTATTGGTTTTTTTTCACAAAGTGTCATTTTTCACTAACTTGTGACAAAAAATAAAATCTTCTATGAACTCGCCATACACCTAACGGAATACCTTGGGGTGTCTTCTTTCTAAAATGGGGTCACTTGTGGGGTTCCTATACTGCCCTGGCATTTTAGGGGCCCTAAACCGCGAGGAGTAGTCTAGAAAACAAATGCTTCAAAATGACCTGTGAATAGGACGTTGGGCCCCTTAGCGCACCTAGGCTGCAAAAAAGTGTCACACATGTGGTACCGCCGTACTCAGGAAAAGTAGTATAATGTGTTTTGGGGTGTATTTTTACACATACCCATGCTGGGTGGGAGAAATTTCTATGTAAATGGACAATTGTGTGTAAAAAAATCAAACAATTGTCATTTACACAGAGATATTTCTCCCACTTAGCATGGGTATGTGTAAAAATACACCCCAAAACGCATTATACTACTTCTCCTGAGTACAGCGGTACCACATGTGTGGCACTTTTTTACACCCTAAGTACGCTAAGGGGCCCAAAGTCCAATGAGTACCTTTAGGATTTCACAGGTCACTTTGCGACATTTGGTTTCAAGACTACTCCTCACGGTTTAGGGCCCCTAAAATGCCAGGGCAGTATAGGAACCCCACAAATGACCCCATTTTAGAAAGAAGACACCCCAAGGTATTCCGTTAGGAGTATGGTGAGTTCATAGAAGTTTTTATTTTTTTGTCACAAGTTAGCGGAAAATGACACTTTGTGAAAAAAAACTATTAAAATCAATTTCCGCTAACTTGTGACAAAAAAATAAAAACTTCTATGAACTCACCATACTCCTAACGGAATACCTTGGGGTGTCTTCTTTCTAAAATGGGGTCATTAGTGGGGTTCCTATACTGCCCTGGCATTTTAGGGGCCCTAAACCGTGAGGAGTAGTCTTGAAACAAAAATGACCTGTGAAATCCTAAAGGTACTCATTGGACTTTATGCCCCTTAGTGCAGTTAGGGTGCAAAAAAGTGCCACACATGTGGTATCGCCGTACTCGGGAGAAGTAGTACAATGTGTTTTGGGGTGTATTTTTACACATACCCATGCTGGGTGGGAGAAATACCTCTGTAAATGACAATCTTTTGATTTTTTTACACACAATTGTCCATTTACAGAGGTATTTCTCCCACCCAGCATGGGTATGTGTAAAAATACACCTCAAAACACATTGTACTACTTCTCCCGAGTATGGCGATACCACATGTGTGGCACTTTTTTGCACCCTAACTGCGCTAAAGGGCCCAAAGTCCAATGAGTACCTTTAGGATTTCACAGGTCATTTTGAGAAATTTCGTTTCAAGACTACTCCTCACGGTTTAGGGCCCCTAAAATGCCAGGGCAGTATAGGAACCCCACAAATGACCCCATTTTAGAAAGAAGACACCCCAAGGTATTCCGTTAGGAGTATGGTGAGTTCATAGAAGATTTTATTTTTTGTCAAAAGTTAGCGGAAATTGATTTTAATTGTGTTTTTTCACAAAGTGTCATTTTCCGCACAAAAGCAAATATGATAAATGTATGAGTAATAAAAAATGGGAAAACACATGTTGATTTAATGTTATGTCGGAGTTTCAGACCACTTTAAGTGTGTTCAAGACTTTAAACTGCAGAACTTGAACTACTCTTTAGGGCTCTATCACACCAGAGCCCTTTTTCAGCGTTTTAACGCAAAGTCTATACTTTGCGTTAACCAAGGTAAAAGGAAAGTCCATAGACTTTCATTTTACCTTTCACACCCAACGCTGTGTTTCGATGCGTTGCGGTACGACGCATCCCGGCGCATTTTATCGTCGGGAATCGGCGTTTCCCCGTCGGGTTGATTGATACTACTGCCGCTACTCAGCGTCGCGCCGCAGGTCTCCGACGGCAGCCGCAGGCTAGTAAAACGCGTGCAGGAGAACGGCTCCGTTGTAGATGTGTAACAGGCCTTAGGGTTTTATAAGTTTACCAGATATGGGGTTAGGTTCTTGTCATCTTCTGTGTAGAATGGAGCTCTTAGCTTTTTTCAGAGCACATGGCTTTTCCTGATTCCCACTGTCATCCCCCAAGCACTCTTAGTAGTTGTATTTTATTGATACAAAGAATGGGCCCCAACCAGCATCAACCACAAATAATCAATCAAGTATCCATTAATGAGTACACGACTCAGAGTGGTCTGAATACAGGAAATTTGGAAGAAAAGCTGTATTTTATTGCTCCCCCCCCTCCTCTTTCCCATCTCTCACATTCATTTCTCTTTCTCACTTTATTTGCCTTTTCTCTCTCTCTTCACCCACCCTCTCTATTTTGATCTGCTGAAATGGTTACAACAATTAAACTCACCATGTTACTTTTTTTACTTTTTTCTTCTAAGAGGGATTTCTGTGTTATGGGTGAGCGGAAGACTTACCGCAAAAGGCGACCTGGCTCCAAGTGCCAATTGGGAAAAGAGTACCTGCGGACCATCACAGAACCATGCCTGTGCTCCCATTGGGACTTCGAGTGGTAAGCAGCGCCTAAATCTTTATTATTGAAGCACCTTGGCGTGGTATTTACTAGTCACTGAAATAATGTACAAAAAAAATGTTAGGAATATTTCTTTGCTGTTTTGCACTCTTATTTCTATATAGAGTTTGGAATTTTGTGATGTGTGGGTGACATATTCAATTGTTGCTTGTACTCATCAAGTATCACATTGGTTGCATGACATGAGATTCCCCTACCTAGGGAGATTTCTTATTTCTGTTGATTATATTGAAATAAAAAGGAAGGAGAAATCTCTCCAGTGGAGACGCAGATAGAAATAAAACATCAGACAGGTTCTAAACCCAGCTTCCTGGTACAAAATAACAAAAAACAAAATTGGTTAGAGTCCAGCTTTACTTCCTGCTCTGTGACAGAGGGCTACAATCCTAGCTAGTCACATGCCTCCTACAGTGCTAAATGGGAAGAGGCGTGTCCTTGACTTTCAGAGCTAAATTGGAGGAGGCGTGTAATTGACTTCCAGAGCTACATGGGAAGAGTAGTTTCCGGGAATTCCAGAGCTAAATGGGAAGAGGAGTGTCCTGGACAATCAGAGCTGAATGGGAGGAGGCGTGTCCTACACTTCCAAAACTGAATGGAAGAGGCACATTCTGGACTTCCAGAGCTAAATGGGAGGAGGCGTGTCCTGGGTTTCCACAGTGCAAAATCTTTTGAGGAAGTCTGTGATCACCACTTTTACTTCAACAACAAGCTTCAGGGGATTCTCAGTTCACACCAGCGTTGAGTTTCATTTAAAGTGTGACCGTCGGGCATAAAAGCAAAAATCTGTTCTTTATTTTTATCTGGTAAACAAGTAATAAGGATGCTAACCAGGCAATCCAAAAGTTAAAATCTCTATTATTTTTCTCGTTGATAAATGATCATTCCCCAGTTTACCTGACTCTTATTTGGTGCACACAACATTTGGTACACAAAAAGGAAGTTGCAGGGCATGCTGGGTTGTCCTTTTTTGCTTCTCTACTTCCCCTTAGACTTAACGAATGCAGCCTGATTGGCTGCAGCCTCTTTCCCTCCTGTTTTCCCCTCCCACACATCTGTTCCTCTCTGATTGGCCAATATTTCTCATGCTGAAACAATGCACTTTCTATAGCGGAGGGCGGGCAATGCATACACAATCAGGCAGAGCAGAGTAAGGGAGGAAATTACATCAACATTGGCTTCAAAATAGCCACAGTTAAAATGGGAAATACTAAGAAGGATTTTATCTTTTTTTTTCACTGTAGAAAAATCACTAAAATCAAAATGTGGACAGTGCAATACATGTGTTATGTAAGTAGAACAAGTATTTATCTACTTATCTAAGTGTTTTTTTTCTGAGATAGTATGGCTGACAGCTCCTCTTTAAATCAAATGTCTCATAATAAATGAATAGTTATTTCACCAAAAAATTATAGCAACTGCTACAGTTTTCCGTATGCATGTTTAGCGTTTAACATCCTATAAGGCCTACTGTCCATCTACAGTTCCAGCCGTGTTTAGGAAAAGCACACAATATGATCCACAAGGACACCAGAAAGTGCATAGACTGTACTGTCTGATGTTCCCATCCACGCCTTGCGATTGACCATGGATGAGACCTGTTCGCCAATGCAGGTCATAATGCAGAACATAACGTACTGAGGAGGAGCTCTGTCATTTATGATGCTCATATGTAGGGAACTCATTGAGCAACCTGTAAAATATCAATATGACATCACTGAAATGGTTTAACAAAGCACTTTGTCCTGCTATTCAGCTTCAAATCCGCATCCAAACTGGAGATAACAGTATCTTTGTTTGCATTCCAATGTTGATACATGTGTGTAAACACAGTGTACCAAGTGAAAAGGAGCTCTCTGTAAAGCTCTCTGTGCTTCAAGCACACAAACAGCTCAGAACAGCTAATTAGAAGATGTTAATATATAATAAAAAAGCAGTTTGAATAAAATGTAATGGCAAGTTTCAGGGCAAGATAAACTACACTTTAGAAACAGACAATATTTTTTATGCACAAAAGCAAATATGATAAATGTATGAGTAATAAAATATGGGAAAACACATGTTGATTTAATGTTATGTCGGAGTTTCAGACCACTTTAAGTGTGTTCAAGACTTCAAACTGTAGAACTTGAACTACTCTTTAGGGCTCTTTCACACCAGAGCCCTTTTTCAGCGTTTTAACGCAAAGTCTATACTTTGCGTTAACCAAGGTAAAAGGAAAGTCCATAGACTTTTATTTTACCTTTCACACCCAACGCTGCGTTTCGATGCGTTGCGGTACGACGCATCCCAGCGCATTTTATCGTCGGGAATCGGCAGAGTAAGGGAGGAAATTACATCAACATTGGCTTCAAAATAGCCACAGTTAAAATGGGAAATACTAAGAAGGATTTTATCTTTTTTTTTCACTGTAGAAAAATCACTAAAATCAAAATGTGGACAGTGCAATACATGTGTTATGTAAGTAGAACAAGTATTTATCTACTTATCTAAGTGGGTTTTTTTCTGAGATAGTATGGCTGACAGCTCCTCTTTAAATCAAATGTCTCATAATAAATGAATAGTTATTTCACCAAAAAATGATAGCAACTGCTACAGTTTTCCGTATGCATGTTTAGCGTTTAACATCCTATAAGGCCTACTGTCCATCTACAGTTCCAGCCGTGTTTAGGAAAAGCACACAATACGATCCACAGGGACACCAGAAAGTGCATAGACTGTACTGTCTGATGTTCCCATCCACGCCTTGCGATTGACCATGGATGAGACCTGTTCGCCAATGCAGGTCATAATGCAGAACATAACGTACTGAGGAGGAGCTCTGCCATTTATAATGCTCATATGTAGGGAACTCATTGAGCAACCTGTGAAATATCAATATGACCACACTTTCTGTGTTGGGACGACAATGGGAGTGCGTTACTGTCACCATCCTCCTTAAATTGTTACCCAATAGCAAGCAGGGACTATAAACTGACTTCACCCATGAGGTCACACTGAATCCCCACCTACGTCATCCGCCCAACACCACTGCTCAGCCAAGCCAATGACTGCACTCTGACTCACCCCTCAGAGAGACACAATTAGCAGTCTAGGGTGTGCTAGCAGCAGCCAGTGGCATAAGAAAAGCAACTGTGCCCCCTGGTGGCCTGCTCCTCCTCCATCCCACCTTGCAGAGATGTGTAATGGAGATAATGGTGATTGATCATACCAGCACACTTGTTTATTTTAGTTCCAGTTCTTTTTAACCACTATTAGATGTGTGAAGATGTTTGCAGTCATTAGCAGGGAATGCGAGTAGTGTGTGGTCGTGTCCTTGCTCAGTGGAACATTATCTCATCTATTCTAAAGCTCCCTCACAGCCTGTACAATCACTGTTCAGTGTTACCAAGGGAATGTTAATAGAAGAATTAAATATACTAGTCGACCCACGGCGTAGCATACGAGGCATAAGAGGGTAGAGGGCAGGAAGGGGGTATTGGGCACAGCGGTGGGGAGGGGGGTTGGACCCCCCCCTCAACTGGGTCCCCCATGTGTGCTCTAGCTCCAGCTTAAGCTCAGCAGGACACCCCCCCCCCTCACCTGGGTCCCCCATGTGCGCTCCCCCTCCTGCTTAAGCACAGTAGCAGCCGCCACTATTAGTAAGAGGCAGCGGGCAGGGATGACTCACCTCTTCCGTGTTCCATCGTGCGTTCCACTGTCGTCACTTCCTGCAATGCCACACTGTATTGGTGTAATTTGCCTTTTTAAAAAAAGAAGGAAATCTGCAATAATTCAGCTATAAGTGAACATTTGTGGCTACCCACAATGCACTGCTACTAAATATGAAAAATTACCCCTTTTCCCCCTTGGTAAGCCAAGCAAGCATCCAGAGCTGCTGGTGTATAGCAAGCATATAGCTTTAAATTTTACACAGTCATATCAAACCCACATGTAGACAGCCTGTTCCAGACCTTTGGTCCTCATCAGTACATGACAGGGATTGATACAGCTGAATTAGATAGGGCTTGGACCAGTTCAACAGAGTAACCAAGCAGCTCAGGGTGACCCAAACCACTCGTAATGTATAGGGGGATAAAAGGGACCAAAAAGACCTCCTACTAAAAAAAGCAAAGCTTGGTGTAATTTGCCTTCCTAAAACAGAAAGAAATATGCAATTACTCAGCTATAAGTGAACATTTGTGATTACCCACAATGCACCGCTACTAAATATGCAAATGATTCATTTTCACCCTTAGTAAGCCAAGCAAGCCTATAGCTTTAAGTTTTACACAGTCATATCAAACCCACATGTGACGGCCTATTTCAGACCTTTGGTTCTCATCACTACATAGGCTATCATTCATAAAGCATTTCCGCATGCGGAAATGCTTAAAACAGCTGACTTTCCCGCACACGTAGCAAAATCTGCATTCCTAAAGGCTCCTTCCGCATCAAAAGCTGACATTACCGAGCAAAGCGATAAATCACCGCCTTGTGCGGTGATTGTTGTAAAAAATGTAGCAAAATGTTAATTCATAAAGATCACCGCAAGCGGTGTGAGGTCGGGAAGTACCGCTCCCTCTGATGTGGCGATAACAATGTTAAGTGAATGGAGACACAGAGACCTCCCAGGCAGCTGCAGTAGAGCGGAACACGGAGAAATGTATCAACTCGGCAGCTTCAGTGTCTCTGCAAGCCTACCGCCAGCCTAGTTCAGGGAATCTCCGCACTGCTATCGCGCCTGGATACTTTTTTATAAATCAGCAGCCAGAAGTCTAAAACACCATCAGCAGTGTTTTCTCACACTGATTCTCCATACCGACAGCACTTTCATGAATGATAGCCATAGCAGAGATTGATATGGCTGTATGAGATAGGGCTTGGACCAGTACAACAGAGTAACCAAGCAGCTCAGGGTGACCCAAACTTCTAAGAATGTATAGGGGGATAAAAGAGACCAAAAATCCCTCCTACTAAAAAAAGCAAAGCTTGGTGTAATTTTCCTTCTTAAAGGGAAGGTTCAGGGACAGTTGGTAAAAAATAAAAATCCGAATCCACTTACCTGGGGCTTCCTCCAGCCCGTGGCAGGCAGGAGGTGCCCTCGGCGCCGCTCCGCAGGCTCCCGGTGGTCTCCGGTGGCCGACCCGACCTGGCCAGGCCGGCGGCCAGGTCGGGCCTCTTCTGCGCTCCATTGTGCGTTCCACGCCGGCGCGCTGACGTCATCGGACGTCCTCCGGGCTGTACTGCGCAGGCTCAGTAGCTCTGAGCCTGCGCAGTACAGCCCGGAGGACGTCCGATGACGTCAGCGCGCCGGCGTGGAACACACAATGGAGCGCAGAAGAGACCCGACCTGGCCGCCGGCCTGGCCAGCTCGGGTCGGCCACCGGAGACCACCGGGAGCCTGCGGAGCGGCGCCGAGGGCACCTCCTGCCTGCCACGGGCTGGAGGAAGCCCCAGGTAAGTGGATTCGGATTTTTATTTTTTACCAACTGTCCCTGAACCTTCCCTTTAAAACAGAAGCAAATCTGCAATAATTCCGCTATAAGTGAGCATTTGTGGTTACCCACAATGCACTGCTACTGAATATGCAAATTATCCCTCTTTGCCCTTGGTTTGATATGACACTACTTCTTCTTCTTGCTTGGACCAGCCCCTTCTTCTTGCTTGGACCGGCCCTGGGGGCAGGGCGCTACTTCTTCTTCTTGTTTGAAGGCTGAGGCACTTACTCTATTATATATATAGATGCTGTTTTTTTTTTTAAACATTTGAAGGTCAATCCTATAAGTAGGCTGGTGGTTAACCTGTTATAAAACTACACATTCAAGCAATGCAAATTATTTGAAAAAAATACATAATCGGCAGCGGCGTAACTACAGAGTAGTGATGTAGCGAACATCAAATTTTCGGTTTGGGAATGTGAATTTACTGCAAATGCTCGCGGCGGGCTCCATAGACTTAAATGGCAGGCAAACAGCCACCGACTTTAGCGGTTAATGGCAAAGCCCCCTTATGTGCTAGATTTTTTGGGTATGTGAAGGAGGACAGTGGATATAAGAGGAAAAAAAATCAAAAAGACCTTAGAATTAGAATTTTAAAATTTATTTTCTCAAAAACTATATAAAGTCTTTTTGAGAAGATGGTTTCCTCTTGTATCCACTGTCCCCCTTCACATACCCTAAAAAATTGTTGTTTCTAGCACATAAGGAGGAAACCTTTCCCACACTCATAGTTTTTGAGAAAATCCATTTTAAAATTCTCATTCTGAGTGTGGGAAATTTTTTCAGGGCTGCCGACTTTAGCGGTTAATAGCAAATCCCCCTTATGTGCTTGAAACAACCGTTTTTTAGGGTATGTGAAGGAGGACAGTGGATACAAGAGGAAACCATTTTTCAAAAAGACCTTATAGTTTTTGAGAAAATCAATGTTAAAGTTAGAGTAAAAAAAATGGAGCAAAGTTACTGCGGTAAAATGACAGACACTGTATTAACATGTATATTTATTTTTATTTTTTATATATCTTCAGAGTGTGGGAAAGATAAAACAAATAATGTAGGGTCCCCCTCCCGAGCTTCTTTAACCCCTTGTCCACCATGCAGGCTGGGATAGCCAGAATGCAGAGCCTCGGCCGCATGGGGCTTCGCACCCTAAGCTATACCAGCCTGCATGGCCCATGGTATGAAGGGGGGGAGGCTCTGGGGGAGAGGGGTGGCAAAGCCTCCCCCTCTCCCCCAGAGCCCTTCTCCAATCCATGGACAAGGGGCTATTCCCCACCTCCGGTACCTCAGAGGGGATATTTTCACAACTTGTAAATACAATTCTTTTTCCACCACCTGCAAGCAAACAAATACTCAAAATATTTTTGATAGCACTTTTTCACTTACTTTTTGCTTCCTTTTCCATTACAAACTGCTAAAAAGTTATATTCAATTGAAAATAATAAAAATATCTCCTAGAAAACTCAGGAGAAAACGTGAATTGCTTATGACCCCCTATGTCATCCCCCTCATCCTCCTTTTCTCTTTCCCATTTTCTCTTTTTATAGTAGCATTTTGAGTTTCTTTTTAGGTTAGCGTTTACTAGTTTGGATGCTCATTAGAAATGGCCCGAACAGTTCACCGGCGAACGGGAACCGGTGAACTTCCGTGGTTCGCGATCGCGGAGAGCCGCAAACTTTTTTGGAAGTTCGGTCCGCCCCTATACTACATCATTAGGGTCAACTTTGACCGTCTACATAACAGTCAGCAGGCACATTGTAGCCAATCAGGCTACACTCCCTCCTGGAGCCCCACCCCCCTTATAAAAGGCAGGCAGCGTCAGACATTGGACTCACTCGTGTGCCTGCAGTAATTAGAGAAGGGAGAGCTGCTGCAGAGAGGGCTATAGGGAAAGCTTAGTTAGGCTCTTGTAGGCTTGTTAGCTTGCTCCTTGCTGATTCCTAATGCTAAAAAAGCACCCCTCAACAGCTCTTTTGAGAGCTAATCTTGTTCTTCTGATATATATATATATATATATATATATATATATATATATATATATATATATATATTTTTTTTTATTTTTTTTTTGCCCACTTGCATCATATACAGCCCTGTCAGTCAGTCGCAGCTGGCCTTTGGCCACTTGGTGGTAATTCCTACTGTGCCACTGCCAGGCCCAGCACATTCAGTGACTACCTGTGTGGGTGACAGGCAGCTGCACATTTGTAAACCCAATCACTGCACCTGTTCACTGTTCAGTGCACCTACCTACATTCCTACGTGAGCGCACGCATTGTTAATACCACCAGTCATTGCGCCTGTTCACGGTACCTGTGTGTGTGTGTGTGACAGCTGCACATTCGTAATCCCAATCACTGCACCTGTTCACTGTTCAGTGCACCTACCTACCTACCTACCTACCTACCTACCTACGTGAGCGCACGCATTGTTAATACCACCAGTCATTGCACCTGTTCACGGTACGTGTGTGTGTGTGTGTGTGTGTGTGTGTGTGTGTGTGTGTGTGTGTGTGTGTGTGTGTGTGACAGCTGCACATTTGTAATACCAATCACTGCAGTGCATACCTGTAACCTGATCAGTGCACCTATGTGACCGCAGTGGTGCGTTACACAGTGAGTTTGGTCTGTCAGTGTGAAGCAGTACACTAATTACACTCCCTGATTGATGTATACACATGCAAGATGTTTTAAAGCACTTTAGGCCTCCAATTTATCAATAAAATGTGATTTCTGCTCTTAAAACGCTGCTGTGCATGAAATCCAGATTTTTCCCCGGGACTTTTGGCGTCTATCCCACTCCGCCATGCCCCCCTCCAGGTGTTAGACCCCTTGAAACATCTTTTCCATCACTTTTGGGGCCAGCATAAATGTTTCTAGTTTTCAAAGTTCGCCTCCCCATTGAAGTCTATTGCGGTTTGCGGAAGTTCACATGTTCGCAAACTTTTGCGAAAGTTCGCGTTCGCGGTTTGCAAACCGATAATCGGAGGTTCGGGCAATCTCTAATGCTTATTCGGAATTAGCAGAATTGAAATTTTTGAATTTCTGATTAGAAATCCGAATTTCGGATCGGAACTCAGAAATCGAAAAAATGAATCCGCATTTCTGCGGAAATACTGCATTACTGCAATTCGGTAGTTTTAGCCCAATCACAGAACTCAGAAGTGATGGACCAATCAGAGAATGCAGAAACAACTAAGAAGTATTTGGCCAATTAGAGAATGCAAAAAATTACCAAAAAGAACACTAGTTGGAAATCGGAAACCCGAACTCGGAAATCAGATTTCTGTGGAAATACTGCATTACCACAACTCGGTAAGTTAGCCCAACACAAAACCCGGAAGCAATGGACCAATCAGAGAATGCAGAAACAACTCAAAAATATTTGGCCAATCAAAGCATGCAAAAAATGACCAAAAACCCCCACTACTCTGAAATCGGAAACCGATCAGAAATCCATGGAATCGGTAATCATCATTGGCAGAAATCGAAATTTTGTGGAATCAGAAATCGGCATTTCCGACCATCACTATTTACTATTGGTCTTGACTTTTCACTATATGATCGCAATCGTACTAGTGATCCCATCGCTAATAGGAAGCACAGTCCATGGTCTTACCACCTCCTGATGGTAGACCGAGCAGTATAAGTCATCAGTTCTGTGATGGGCATCGGCCGCCTTATTCCAGCACCGATCTGCAGTGTCTGTCAATGGAAACCGCCGCTCTTCATCCATTCAAACTGACACAGTGCTCGTCTCCCTCCACGCACACCACTCTATCTGAGTTCTGCAGCTTCCACCTTCCGCAAACATCACTCGCCTCCACCGCTCTAACGGAATGGTAAATCTGCAAGGCAAGAGAAACGATCGAGGAGACTGGGCCTACAGTTGAATGCACGTACCACACAAGGATACTCACGTAAAACAACTTGATTTATTGCATGTAACAATAATATCCCAACCCAGGGTAGTATGCAAAACAAGGGGTTGGAAATGAAAAGTATATAATGTGTATATAATCACAAACGTGGGTTACCGTCTCGGTAGGCAGGTGAGTTGTTTTGGAGTATATTAATAAGGCCCGGTTCAAACTTGCGTTCCAGGTCCGGTTTCCCCGGACCCGGAACGCACTGTATACTGTACAAACGGACCCGGGTGTGAATGGATATATTGTTATTCAATGTATCCATTCACACCCGTCTGTCTGTCAGGATCCGGATCCGGTCCGGGCTGCGTTCAGGATTTTTCCAACATGCAGCATTTTTCCGGATCGCAGCTCCGGCCACCGCACCTGACCCGGAACCTGACCATTTTCCCCGCACCATAGGAAGTGATGAGAAACTGAAGTTTCTCATCACACTGGCAATAGGAACGGGTGCTTACGGCACCCATTCTTTGCCACATGGGAGGTCCAGTCATGGACAGATGGGGGGGGAGACGGCAGCGCTGACAGGATAACAGCCCAGGTATGTTTATTATTGTATTGTGGGCTGTTGTCCTGTACTGTGTGCAATGTGTCCCCCCATGCCTGTCTGTGCTGCCGCACCTGTTTTAAAGTACAGTATCGGCAATCCGGAAGTGTTAATTTCCGGATGCCGAACTGATATTTTTTTGTGCGCAACCTGACCGGATCCTGAGGGATACGTACGGCCCCAGTACGGGACCCGGACGTACGGCCCGGTTTCACACAAAACGCAAGTGTGAACCGGGCCTAAACCTGTTGTCATAAAACTGACGGTATCTTGTCTGCTTCGGGGAGGCTAGTCCACCACCATCTCCTGAGGGATTTTAAGCCTTTTAGAACCTTTTATCCTGCTGGCGCCTCTGTTCACTCTTACATTACCAATATCCACCCCTGGTGGAGGGGTTGATCCCCATTTTTCCTTATCTACAGAGAGCGAATTTTAATCCTAAATGAGGACAAGTCTAATCTCCTCACCTGCCTATACAGTGGTTACTTAGGCGGTAACCCACATTTGGGAGTATATACGTTATATACTTTTCATTTCCAACCACTTGTTTTGCATACTACACTATATTGGGCTCTCTGTATTTCTTTTGTCTTTATCCCAACCCAGGGGTTCCAGCTTTGGCGCCTTCGTCAGGGGAATACAATTTGGTTGCACACATCCCTTCAAATACTCCCTACTCCCACCCCTCCCAACATGGGTCCGCCTCCCCACATTAAAGTAAAAGTGCATAAGTAGTTTAAAACAATATGTAAAACAATTTCTGACTATACTGCATATAATTCTTTTGAAACACTCTCAAATACATCACCACACTGGCCTGTGGTTAATGGCGGCCAACAGATATCTCTCCGATCAGATTCAGTCAGAGGGAGATCTGTCTCTTGGTTGATCGGCTGCTAGATGTATGGCTACCTTTAGTACTTCTGAAGCACATCTTTTGGTGATGTACAGAAAGTAGATGAGCTACGTTTCCTGGAGATGTCGCAGTTCTTCAGCCATTCAGACTATGATCATAGCATAGCATACAAATGTACCTTTCCTCAAAATAGTCCACCTCTGCTCTACCTTTTACCTCCACCAGTTATATGTAGGATCTGCTCTGTGGTATGTTTTTTTCTTCTTGTTTTTAGGGCCTAAAAGCTTGTGAAAAAATTGCTTGGCTTTTAGACCCTAAATCTGGAAATAATCATAATGCCAGGGAGGTTAAGAACAAAAGCACAAGATGGTTGGCACCACCAAAAGCAGTTGTAAATTGCACTTTTATTGAGAACATGTATAAAAACGGCTCACTGTTTTGGACTTGAAACCTTTTTTCAAGCTGTGCAGCCTACAAAGTCTGTACCCAGTGTTGTTTTTATACATGCTTTCAATAAAGAGCATTTTAAATTTGAACAACCATCTTGCACTTTGAAATACCGTGTCTCATGTCTTCTTGGGTACCTGGAGACACTGGTCCTGGCATATCACTTGGGTTTTTGTCCTTTTACATGAGTGCTTTCTCCACCAACACTCCATCACTAAGAACCATAAACATTAAAAAAAAGCGGTGAATTTTTGCATGCTGTTATCCTGATATAAGTTTTAACTATGAGCCTCCATGAGTCTGCCAGAAAACCAGTGATGGCATTCTAAATTGATTTGCTTCTTTTGTCTTTTAGTGACTATGGCTATGAGAGACATGGGAAGAATCAGTGCACGGCGGCGTTCTGGTTTAACCCGACCTCCATCTCCAGAGACTGCAGCCAGGGACAGAGTTTTCTCAAGAGCAGCGGGTGAGAACACGTCCATGGTACTGATATGTAGCCAATTACAGTCCTGAATCATGGTTCCTATTGTATTTTTCTTAATGCATCATCATCACTATAAGTCAAAGATGGTGAAAGGTCAATAAAGATAAAGAATGGGTGGCTAGCCGATGCTGGATAACAGTTGAGAATAGTGAAGCTCATAAGTGATCCAGCATCATTGTACTGGATGTTGTTCAAATTGACAGTTGGATGGCAAAAGTTGGATTGCTGGAATATATGCAACTTCAATAACACGGACTCTGAGGCTAATTTCATACTATAAACCAGTGTCAGCATCAAAAACAGGCCTTCAGGGAACACCGCTTTAGTACACGATGTTCCGTCTGGCCACCAGCCAAGCAGGAAGTGACACGCACTTGCGGTAACTTCCTGCTTCGGATATGCGTAAGTGTATTGTAAAAAATAGGCTTCCGCGCATGCGCGCCACAACGTCGCAATGACGTCATTGTAAAAAAAAACTTCTGGGTCGATGCAGGTCGCAGTGGGTCCCGCACAGTAACTTAGTTCTGCGCTAGCGTTAGACTTGGCACTTCTGGCACAGTGTACCGCAATTTGGGAACTATGAATTTCCCCATAGGGATACATTAGGCTGTGGTAGCAGTGCGACAATTTGCCACACTGTGCCAGTGTGAAAGTGCCGTAAAAGTGGCCATACATCTACCGATTTCATGGCCCAATTGACCATCTATTTCAATAATTTTATCAAATCTGTGGTGCAACATTAATGATTTGACCTATTTTAGGCTGACCGGAAATGCTGGAAAGATTACGGTCACAAGTGTGCCCGGTAGTAGTGAGATGAGCAACGGACACAGCCTGCCTGGCTGCCCCAAGTGTAAATGTCCCCCTGGGGCCGGTGCTGTGTCAAATGTGTTAAATCTCACCTGGCCCGCTGCTGTGGCTCCAGGCCTCTCCTGCTGTCACCCTGCGTAGCAATAAGCACGTGTGTGATGTCACATGCACCTCCATGTGGTGGCGCTCGGTGCGACCACAGACATGGGGGTGAAGGAGGCCGGGAGTCTTGGCAGTGCGATGGATGAGATTTTACAACGCACAGGCCCTGGGTGAGACATTTACATTTGGGGGGCATCCAGGCGGCAGAGAAGACACATTCTTGATAGATTTTTATGAAGAAATCTATCAGGAATCGGCCTGTGGTGTATGGGCAGGCAACAGATCTCTCTTCAATCCTAATCGATCAGAGAGAGACATCTCTCCAATTAGACTCGATCAGAGAGAGGGATCTGTCTCTTGGTCGATCTGCCCATACATCGCTAGCAAGTTGCGCGCGCATCTCCTGCTTGGGGGGCGGAACTCCACCCCGCCTTCAGTCTCCGAGCTCCGATCGCAAATCGGTAGACTGTTAGACGGCGTAATCGGCGTCTATTTACATGTACAGTGCTGGGATCTGCAGCAGCGCTGTACTGGGGACAGCTGTGTGACATGGCTGTATCCTCCATAGGCTGCGGAGTTATCGCTGTCATAGGCTGAAGGCTATGACAGCCGATCATGCTGATTGGCTGGCGGGGGGGAGGGAGGGAGCAGGGGAAAGGCAATAAAAAAAAAAGCTACAGTTATTAAAAAATAAATAAAATAAATATTTATAAAAAAAAATTAACAACTGTGGAGCGATCAGAACCCACCAACAGAGAGCTCTCTTGGTAGGGGAAAAGGGGGGGGGGGATCACTCCTGTGCTGACATGTGCAGCCCTACAGCTTGGCCTTAAAGCTGCAGTGGCCAATTAAGTAAAAAATAGCCTGGTCTTTAGGTAAGTTTAACACGGCGGTCCTCAAGTGGTTAAAGTGTAAATTTATTCTTTATTGTTTACCCCTTCCTTACTGTTGCTCCACCAAGAGAGGGGGAACCACTAGACCACCAGGGAATACACCACCACTAGACTAGAGGCAATTGGGATGGGGGGTCCTGCAAAGAACCTTCTATAGGGCCCAGTGAGTTCTAGTTATGTCCCTGTACTGACTTACTACTCTCTTTTAGTTGTGTCCCTCTTTGCCTCCTCTTCCTAATTAACTTATAGGAATTATCTCATCCACTAAGCTCTAAGCAAGCCCGACTGTCAGAGATAGGAGAGGAGTTTGGTGATATTTCACATCAGGGTGGAGACTGTTATTACATCCAGCTCAATCAGTCTCTTAAAAGCATAAGATAGGTTTGTTTACAATATACAATACAATACCATAACATTTCTATAGCGCTTTTCTACCATGGGACTCAAAGCGCTTCGGCTCTCTCAGATTCAGTAGTTGGTAGTAGGATGAAGTATTTACATAACAAAAGTTATATTTCTGCAAATGCCAAACTAAACAGGTGGGTTTTCAGTCTGGATTTAAACACATCCAGGGATGGAGCTGTCCTGATCTGCTGAGGTAAGGAGTTCCAAAACGTAGGAGCAGCATGACAGAAGCCTCTGGGACCAAAAAGTTTCCAAGTGGACTCTGGGTGTGACTAGATTATTAGAACCTGTGGATCTGAGATTGCAGGGATTGCTACGCAGCTGTAACATTTCTTTCATGTATCTAGCGCCCAGATTATTTAGTGATTTAAATGTCAGTAGGCCGATCTTGAATAGGATCTTCCATTATATAGGTAACCAGTGAAGGGTGTGCAGGACTGGCGTTACTGTACAGGAGACATACACTGAATCACAGCAATGTCTGCCCTAGGAAGGCTTGGCCCAGACTGATATACAGTACACTTTGGAATGATGTACAGATAATAATTATTCCGCCCACTTTGGCCACAGATTGGGTCCTGACATATGAGCTAACTAATTATTTGATTATACATAAATGAATACATGAATATCTAAGTAGGTAAGCTTGTTGGTTATTAATTGCTTCATAGCTATTTGTATGGACAATAGTCCTTTGTAACTCACAGGCAGCCATTATGTTATAACAGTATCAATTTTACTTCAACCCCTTTCCTCCCTCTGTGTAATGTAACCCCCCTTTAGCTTTCTCTTCACCGGGCAATTAAAACATGAATGGGGATTTATACAAGTATGAAAATATTGATAGGGGAGCCATTAGCTATGCATATACAAAATGTATTCCATCACTTGAGCAATCAGAACCACCAATTGATTCAGGATGGAATACATTTTGTATATTCATAGCTCATGGCTCCCCTATCAATATTTTCATACTTTTGTTTGTGTACCTCTTCTGCAAATGGGGATTTATGTTGCTGTGTGGGCGGAGAGGGGAGGACTCTGGCATTGCAGTCGGGTCAAGCTCAGGGTAACTGCTGTGATAATGTGATTTGGTTGTAGCTTGACCAGTGGCGTAGCAATAGGGGTTGCAGAGGTTGCGACTGCATCGGGCCCTTGGGCCAGAGGGGCCCCATAGGGCCCTCCCTTAAAGGCAATATTAGCTCTTTATTGGTCCTGAGCTTGTAATGATCACTTCTATAAATGCTTTGAATGATAATAATCATTAGCAAGCTGTTCCCCATCCTCTTCTTGCACCTCTGACACTGTGGCTATCCTTGGCAAGTTTTGGTGCACCGTATAAATTATGTATAGAGTGCTTGGGGGGCCCCCAATGTAAAACTTGAATGGAGGCCCATTGCTCCTTAGCTACGACACTGAGCTTGACAGAACGATCACTCCATTAATCTAACAAGGAGGTGGAGAAGGAATACTGATAACTAAGTACAGTCAGTTGTCTAAATGGGGCCACCTTTACTTTATTAAAGAGGCACTCTAGTGACAAAGTAAGATGCAGTAACTTCCGGATACCCACTTTTGCAGTCTTTGCATCAGAAACACTTCCTGTCATAATGTAAATCAGGGGGAGGAAAGATTTTAAAAAGGGCTAACAATGACTAATTAATAAAATTGCATATTTTTAAGTATTGTTTTATAAATGAGGTTATTTTCACTACAGTTCCCTTTTTATCATCATTGTAGGTACACTTTCGAAAACAGTCTGAGTTTGCTGACTTGTTTATGATCTCCATTATAAGGGCTTGTTCACACTAAGGGCTCTTTTGGGGTTTTTTTAAGCGCCGGCGATTTTGAAAACCGCCCTAAAAGCGCTTGTGCAATGATTTCCTATGAGAGTGTTCACATCTGAGCGGTTTGATTCCAATCCGCTCACCGAAGTGCTGCCTGTAGGTATAGGGGAATTACAAAACGCTTGAAAAATCACTTTGTATAGCAATTTCCCCAGAGCTTTTAAGAATAAATACATTGTATTTATTCTTTTCCAGGTTGAAGAGTTCACTTCCTGACTTGCGTCAGGAAGTAAAAAAAAACAAATTGCTAAAAAAAGATGCCGAGAGGTGCAAAAAATAATTGCGCACAAAATCACAAAACGCCGGTGTCAGCAATTTTAGGTGTGAACGAGGCCTAAGTTCTAAGTGCATTAAGATGAAAGCCTACGTGCTGACATCAAACTGTGTGGAATGTGTTTCACCACAATATCAGCCATACAGTCCCCCCCCCCCCTCCCCCGATGATCTATTCAAGAAATGGTAAAGATTACTCATGAGAAAGGTGGCATTGGTTACTGATTGGCAAAAAGGGGGATCAGCTGCTGATTGAGATGAAGTTCAATCCTTGGTCACAGTTCCTCTTTAATGTGTTTTCGTCTAATTACCGCTGCCTCTTTGATCAGTGTGTGACATCCCTCTCCATTGCAGGTATCGTAGGATTGTGTCCAACAACTGCACAAATGGATTGAGGGAGCAGTACAGAGCCAAACCCCAGCAGTGCTCAGGAAAAGCACCCCAGGGTCTTCAGCTCAGCACCAGCGATGGGAAACTCAGGGTTCAGCAAGGCCAGAATGTGACGTTCCTGGTCCATTTAGAAGAGGTAAGCTCCAAAAATGTTTCTTTTTGTTGATGTGGGTGTGCATTGCTGTGCTACAAAGAAGATATGGTAGCAGTTCATCAGATCATGTACATCTCACCATTGATGACCTCATACATGCCCATGCTGCGTTTGATAGAATTTTCTCAGCATTTCAGAATTCATATTCTATTCTTCCTGGAAGAAAATGGTACAGTCTCAACTGGGACTGTAGTGGAGTGAACATGAAGACATTTTGGGATGGAGCTTGATATGTTAGGAAAACACTTTGGGGCTTCCCACTCTGGGAGGGTGGTCTCCATGGCGGCTCTTCAGATGATTACAGGTTCCAACAGCTTCTGATATGCCCAATGTTTAGTTCTTCTTGTGGTATATACTGTGGTCTTTTACTGAGTTGTAGTATATACTGGTGTCTTCTGCTGAGCTGTGATATATACTGGTGTCTTCTGCTGAGTTGTGGTATATACTGGTGTCTTCTGCTGAGCTGTGATATATACTGGTGTCTTCTGCTGAGTTGTGGTATATACTGGTGTCTTCTGCTGAGTTGTAGTATATACTGGTGTATTCTGCTGAGTTGTAGTATATACTGGTGTATTCTGCTGAGTTGTAGTATATACTGGGGCAGTCTGCTGAGTTGTAGTATATACTGGGGCAGTCTGCTGAGTTGTGGTATATACTGGTGTCTTCTGCTGAGCTGTGATATATACTGGAGTCTTCTGCTGAGTTGTGATATATACTGGTGTCTTCTGCTGAGCTGTGATATATACTGGTGTCTTCTGCTGAGTTGTAGTATATACTGCTGTCTTCTGCTGAGTTGTAGTATATACTGGTGTCTTCTGCTGAGTTGTGGTATATACTGGTGTCTTTTGCTGAGTTGTGGTATATACTGGTGTCTTCTGCTGAGCTGTGATATATACTGGAGTCTTCTGCTGAGTTGTGATATATACTGGTGTCTTCTGCTGAGCTGTGATATATACTGGTGTCTTCTGCTGAGTTGTAGTATATACTGCTGTCTTCTGCTGAGTTGTAGTATATACTGGTGTCTTCTGCTGAGTTGTGGTATATACTGGTGTCTTCTGCTGAGTTGTAGTATATACTGGTGTCTTCTGCTGAGTTGTGGTATATACTGGTGTCTTCTGCTGAGTTGTGGTATATACTGGTGTCTTCTGCTGAGTTGTGGTATATACTGGTGTCTTCTGCTGAGTTGTGGTATATACTGGTGTCTTCTGCTGAGTTGTGGTATATACTGGTGTCTTCTGCTGAGTTGTAGTATATACTGGTGTCTTCTGCTGAGTTGTGGTATATACTGGTGTCTTCTGCTGAGTTGTGGTATATACTGGTGTCTTCTGCTGAGTTGTGGTATATACTGGTGTCTTCTGCTGAGTTGTGGTATATACTGGTGTCTTCTGCTGAGTTGTAGTATATACTGGTGTCTTCTGCTGAGTTGTGGTATATACTGGTGTCTTTTGCTGAGTTGTGGTATATACTGGTGTCTTTTGCTGAGTTGTGGTATATACTGCTGTCTTTTGCTGAGTTGTGGCATTTATTGGTGTCTTCTGCTGAGCTGTGATATATACTGGTGTCTTCTGCTGAGTTGTGGTATATACTGGGGCAGTCTGCTGAGTTGTGGTATATACTGATGTCTTTTGCGGAGTTATTAGTTGGTAGTAGAACTGCACTCAAGTGGCCAAAACCCACATATAAGGGGTCAGATCTGCAGGACCTTCCACCTGGGTACTGCCAGGATCCTTACAGTATAGAAAATTGATTGAAGTTCACACAATCTTCAAATGTCATGAAAGCTTTATTATTACAAAGTTAAAACATGGCACTGTGTGGCATTATATTCCCAAAACAAAAATTTCAGTTAGTAATTTTAGTGACCTAAAAGAACATTTGAAAGCATTCCCTAGTATTCCCTGTGTGTAAAAATGGAAAACAAATGAGAAAACAATTGAGAGCCACTGATAGTGTAGTATATTAGTACTATTAGGTATCTCATTTAATAAGTGATATATTGGTACTCACAAAATCAACCACTGTAACAGCAGGTGAGGAGATGAGACCCGACTTCACTCAGGTTAAAATGTTGCCCTCTGTAGAGGTTAAACAAATAGGGGTAACACCCCTTCACCAAGGATGGACTAAGAATATTCAATTGTGGATGAACAGAGTTGCCAAAATCAGAGTAAAATGAGTTAAAAGAAAACTGTCAGTATCCAGTAGAAAAACTCTTTATTCGAACAATCCAAAAATGCAATGCATTTCACGGGCATTTAGCCACTTCATCAGGCAATAAAATAGAAGTAACTGGTTTGTAATTCTCACCCAGCAAAAGCACCTCCGTCTTCTTGGCAAGCAAAAGCACCTCAGTGTGTAAAATCATTTATTTTCACTGCAATGAGCGATAGAAGCTTCCTTATGCAAAGGCAAGAATCTCCCTCTGCCCCTGCCCGTGTCTTCACTCTGCCCCCTCCTTTTCTGCTGAAGTGACTCTGCCTTCCTCCCTCAGCTGTTGACAAGGTGATGTGTTTGTACAGCAAAGCGAAGACACAGGCAGAGAGCTTCAGCCAGCAATGATTACATTTGCCGATGACCAGAGATAAGCAAGCTTCTACTGCTCTCTGGGGTGTGTAAAAACATATCTTTAAACTCAATTTAGCCTCATTTCCTATTTCTAGTAGCAGAAATGCTGTATTCAGCTAACTTCCAAAGCGTAATACAATTCCGGGGACAACAGTATTGAAAGATTTATTGCAATAACTGGTATAACTGGGGGACTATTATGTGTAACACATCCTGCAGCCCTCCTATAAATTACAAAGGTTGCCCAGTCCAGTGAGACTCCTCTATACATCCCATTTAATAAAACACAGTCTAAAATTTCTGTAACCTGCATGATATAAAAAAAAATGCAATTCTCATTACACGCGGTACGTTTCTGATAAGCAATGAAATATGTATTCGGGGAGAATGCTCACTATTGCTTATACAATAACAGCTTTAAATAGATCTTGTATAACAAGCAATCTATTGAAGAACCCCAGAGGTGGCAGGCGAGGTGACATAGCTGCACTTCATTACGGGAATATTGTGTGCGCCGGCACTAATCGCAATCTGCACGCCATTCCTTTATTGTTGTTGTTAGCCAAGATTGCTTTGGTTTCTGGGAAAAAAAATATGAGAGCAGCAGATAAAGGATTAGCTGAATGTAGCATATACAAACACCATAGTGAAATGTGTCAAATGTACACTACAGAAGAGTGCTTAGGAAAAAAATGCCGTAAAGCCAGGTCACTTAACCACTTGGGTACCGCACGTAGTTGTAGCTGCGCCATGCTTTTGGCTGTTAAACGTGGTATAATATTTATTTTTCTCTTTTTTCTAAAAAATTATTTACAGCGTAAAATCTACTACCGCTAAAAAAAATTGTAGCAGAACAGCATTCAAACAGTTAAACTCACAGCACTTTATTCTTTGGTGGAAAGCTCCTTGCTTCAGTGGGCAGCTTCTGGCCGCATCCTAAGAGATAACATCTTTTGTTTACATTCCTTTGTCAGATACAATTAAGTAAACATTAGCAAGCCGCCCAAACTGAGCTGAAAAGTCGGAAGAGCTGAAAAGCGATCACTAGCTAGATTATAATATATAAATACAGCAGCTATGCAATAAAATAAACTGTACTTTGGGAATTTGTAATTTGTAAACATACAATATTACTTGTGCACAAAAGAAAACATGGTAACTGTATGGGCAATAAAATGTAGGAAAACACATTTTTATTGAATGTTATGCAAGAGTTTTAATCCACTTTAATACTGAAACAGCAAAGAGTTAAAGTGCACCTCTGGTGAGCTATAAAAAAAAACCAAATACATACCTTAGAGGCATAACATCGCCCTGGGTCCCCAGCAAAAGTATCATGGGGCATCTTGCAGATAAACTTTCCTTTTAACCCCCCCCCCCACACACACACACACACACACACACCAAAAGTGGCTAGTTATCTTCCCCCATGTTTTGGCCAGTCATGCTGACACCGCCATCCGCCATGCAGATTAGAGCATGGAGTGCTGAGATATTTTTCACAACTGGCAGTTGAGTATATACGGTATATATTTTGAATCATGCATAAGCCCCCCCCCCCCCACACACACACACATTTATCTCTGAAACCAGAAAAAAATGATTGACCCGTGTATAAGCCTAGGGTATGATAAAGCTGTGACTAGGGTGATAGCTGTGGGTACATGCATACAGGTCGGTAGACCATTTGGAGAATGGCATTTCTAAATCTTCTATACACATACTCATACACAAAAAGCAAATGGAATGTGTCCCAAAATTGTAATTATATATATATATATATATATATATATATATAATCCCCTCCTGTATGGGAGATATATTCTTTAAGGCCTAGTGCACACCGGAGCGTTTCCGCTGCGGTTTGCGATCTGCTTGCGGGTGCGGATCCGCTAGGGTAATGTATTTCAATGGGCTGGTGCACACCAGAGCGGGAGGCGTTTTGCAGAAACGCATACTCCCGGGCTGCTGCAGATTTTGGATTGCGGATGCGTTTCTGCCTCAATGTTAAGTATAGGAAAACCGCAAACCGCTCTGAAAAACGGCACTTCAGAGCGGTTTGCCAGGCGTTTTTTGTTACAGTAGCTGTTCAGTAACAGCTTTACTGTAACAATACATGAAATCTACTACACCAAAACCGCTACACAAAACCGCAAAACGCTAGCTGTAACGCTACAGAAAAATAAGAAAAAGCGTTTCAAAATCTGCTAGCATTTTGCGGATCTGCTTGCGGTTTTTGGTGTGCACCAGGCCTTATAGGGGAATGGGTCTTTGACAACAATCGACACAAAAACAGCAACAATTCCCCGGATCCACCCAAGCCTTTGCCTGGATGGCCTATGCCCAGAAACAGACCTGACAGAGTATGTAGACACAAGAAGAGCAAGAATTCCCCTGAGCACTATCCAATAATTTAATATTGATAGAACCACATATTGGACAAAAATACTTTATTAAACCAACTGCAACTTCTTAAAAAACAAAAACAAAACTAAAATTAAGGCATGGATACATGGCATAAAAAATAACTTCTTAATAGATATAAGTACCAAATGGTAACAAAGATGGATTCCGTAGCGTTCAGGGCTCTTTCACATTAGACAACGCGTACAGGAGCCGTTTTCATGCACGCGTTGAATGGCCTGCGGCATATTGTTGGGATGCTGCAGTGTGACGCAATCAGCGGCGGTAGCTATTAATTGAACCCGGCGGGAAAACACCGGCTCCCAGCGGTTCATTGCTCTGGGGTGCGTTGAACCGCAACGCACCGAAACGCAGCATTGGGTGTAAAAGGTAAAATTAAACTCTATGGACTTTCATTTTTACCTTGGTTAATGCAAAGTTTGGACTTTGCATTAAAACGCAGGAAAAGGGCTTTAGTGTGAAAGAGCCCTCAGAAATACACATATCAGTCACAGCGAAATGTGCTCACAGCATCAGCAAGTGTTTACTGTGATTGGTCATAAACAATGCACCTATGATCGTACATCAGTATTCAGTACATGTCAATGTCAATGTTAAAGCAAAATCACTTCAGCTGCAAGTAAATACTTAATATAAAGTGCTTAGTGCAAAAATATATACGGTAATCCATCCCAAAGGATATCTATAATAGTCATCCCGAAAGATGGATATAAAAGTGCATAAATAGTTTGGTGCAATTAAAATTTCTACTGTGGATAAAAACCCCACACATTTTATTTGCCCATTTGTCCCAGTTATTACAATGTTTAAATATTTCCCTAGTACAATGTATGGCAACAATATTTCATTTGGAAATAAAGGTGTATTTTTTCTGTTTTGTGACCATAACTAATTACAAGCCCATCTTTGCAAAAATTAACAGTAATATACCCTCTTGACATACATATTAAAGTTCAGTCCTTAAAGCGGTTTAAAACTCTGACAAAATTTTCAACAAAAATGTGTTTTCCTACTTTTTATAACACAAACAATTATCATATTTGCTTTTGTGCACAAGTATTATTATTCATTTAGACATTATAACTTCCCAAAGTTCAGTTAATTTATTTTTAAAGCTGCTGGTGCATTTTATTCATAACTGTTGTAATTCTGTTGTGAATGTAGCCACCAGTGATTTCTGACCTGTGTTTCACCCCAGGACTCATCAGCTGAAGTCCTGCACAGCCAAAGAATGTTTACATAAATGTATCAAGTAAAGAATGTGTACACAAGATAAGATTATAAGCAGTTTGGATGCGGGTTCTCACCGCAGAACAAAAAGTCAGCCCTGTGATGTAACCCTTTCAAAGCTGTTTTACTAAAAAAAACATCGTGTTAGTATATTTTATGCTGTAAATAATCTTTTAGAGCAAAGAAGAAATTCTGGGTTATATTCCGCTTTAAGCTATTTATGTATTTTTTTATATATATGCAAATGTTTTATTTTGGTAAGTATGGGAGAGTGGGGGAGGTAAGGGGTTAATTGTAATGGTATATGTACAGTATTTATTTTTATTTAAAACGTGTATGTAAGTGTAATTTTACTATTTGGCCACAAGATGCCCTCCCACTTTATCTTCCTGTGCGTACTGTTATTACGCTTACAGGAAGTACAGTACAGACTAAAAGTTTGGACACATTCAAAGAGTTTTTGTTATCTTCATGACTATGGACATTGTAAATTCACACTGAAGGCTTCCAAACTATAAATTAACACATGTGGAAGTATAGTACATAACCAAAAAGTGTGAAACCATTGAAAATGTCATATTCTAGGTTCTTCAAAGTAGCCACCTTTTGCTTTGATTACTGCTTTGCACACTTTTGGCATTCTCTTGATGAGCTTCAAGAGGTAGTCACCTGAAATGGTTTTCACTGCACAGGTGTGCCCTGTCAGGTTTAATAAGTGGGATTTCTTGCCTTATAAATGGGACCATCAGTTCCGTTGTGGAGAAGTCGGGTGGATACACAGCTGAAAGTCCTACTGAATAGACTGTTAGAATTTTTAATATGACAAGAAAAAAGCAGCTAAGTAAAGAAAAACGAGTGGCCATCATTACTTTAAGAAATGAAGGTCAGTCAGTCCGAAAAATTGGCAAAACTTTGAAAGTGTCCCCAAGTGCAGTCTCAAAAACCATCAAACTCTACAAAGAAACTGGCTCACATGCGGACCGTCCCAGGAAAGGAAGACAAAGAGTCACCTCTGCTGCGGAGGATAAGTTCATCCGAGTCACCAGCCTCAGAAATCGCAGGTTAACTGCAGCTCAGATTAGAGACCAGGTCAATGCCACACAGAGTTCTAGCAGCAGACACATCTCTAGAACAACTGTTAAGAGGAGACTGTGTGAATCAGGCCTTCACGGAAGAATATCTGCTAGGAAACCACTGCTAAGGATAGGCATCAAGCAGAAGAGACGTGTTTGGGCCAAAGAACACAATGAATGGACATTAGACCAGTGGAAATCTGTGCTTTGGTCTGATGAGTCCAAATTTGAAATTTTTGGTTCCAACCACCGTGTCTTTGTGAGACGCAGAAAAGGTAAACGGATGGTCTCTACATGCCTGGTTCCCACCGTGAAACATTGAGGAGGAGGTGTGATGGTGTGGGGGTGCTTTGCTGGTGACACACTTGGGGATTTATTCAAAACTGAATGCATACTGAACCAGCATGGCTACCACAGCATCTTGCAGCGGCATGCTATTCCATCCGGTTTGCGTTTAGTTGGACCATCATTTATTTTTCAACAGGACAATGACCCCAAACACACCTCCAGGCTGTGTAAGGGCTATTTGACCAGGAAGGAGAGTGATAGGGTGCTGCGCTAGATGACCTGGCCTCCACAGTTACCAGACCTGAACCCAATCGAGATGGTTTGGGGTGAGCTGGACCGCAGAGTGAAGGCAAAAGGGCCAACAAGTGCTAAGCATCTCTGGGAACTCCTTCAGGACTGTTGGAAGACCATTTCAGGTGACTATCTCTTGAAGCTCATCAAGAGAATGCCAAGAGTGTGCAAAGCAGTAATCAAAGCAAAAGGTGGCTACGTTGAAGAACCTAGAATATGGCATATTTTCAGTTGTTTCACACTTTTTGGTTATGTACTATACTTCCACATGTGTTAATTCATAGTTTAGATGTCTTCAGTGTGAATCTACAATGTTCATAGTCATGAAAGTAAAGGAAACTCTTTGAATGAAAAGGTGTGCCCAAACTTTTGGTGTGTACTGTATGTGTGCAATGTATTTTACTGTCATTTTATCAATGACCACGGTAGCTCATCGATACCGGTGGTCATTTATCACAGGCACTTAGTTTGGTGAATGGGAACAGTGTTCCCATTCACTGATTTGTGCACTAACGGGCGGCGATGAGAACGTGCGGGAGTGTGCAGCGTGGGTAGACGAATATCTTCGTCCCAGGAACTTCAGATGAAGTCCTGTGGGATGTAGATATACTGCACAGGATGGAGTAGCTAGCTAAATTGAAAAATGCATGTGCATGTTATTCATCCAATAACATAGAATATTCATCGAAACATAGTCGCAGTGGCAGGCCAAATTATGTATTAAGATTTAACATTTATTGATCCTCCAGAGGCTTCCCTCTTAATAGGTAATTAGCAATGTTTATTTTCATTCACTTCGGTTTCACTTTAATCAGGACCGTTAACTCCGTAAACAAATTATTTGTCCTTTTCCCCTTCACAAAAGGCTGAGAAGTGTTGAATAGACTTGGGGCAGGAGTTCCAGAGGAGGGGAGAGGCAAGTGAGAAATCCTGTATGCAGAGGAGGAAAGAGGTGGCTGCTGCTGGGGTTAAGAAGGTCATTAGCAGGAGTACAGTCAAAAATGGCACCTGTGAAAATAGCGCCGGGAGATGCCGATAATGGCATCTTGCTACTAAAGTTATTTAACATTTCAGAAATGTCCTGAAACGTTAAATAACTTTAGTAATAAAATGTCATTAGCAGCATCTCTCATACATTACCTGGTTCCAGCGATCCCGTCTTCTCTCCACTTCCTGTTTAGTTTGCAAGAGTCCAGGAGCCAGCCAATCACCATGTGGGGACTGAAGCCGGGCTCATTCAAACTCATTCAAAGTAGGAAGTGGAGAGAAGACTCAATCAGCAGGGACCAGGTAATGTATACAAATCCCTCCGCCTGTGTCTGCCTCTCTCACACTGCCTCAAAGCCCCCTGCCTCTCTCACACTAAACCCTCCCTCTACCTCTGCCTAAGCCCGGACTACCCCCCGCCTCCCCCCGGCTAATTAAATATCATTTTCATGCATATTAATTATGAAACGATATTTAAAGGACCTCTGTCGCGAAAATCTTACAATTTAAAATACATGTAAACATATACAAATAAGAAGTACATTTCTTCCAGAGTAAAATGAGGCATAAATTACTTTTCTTCTATGTTGCTGTCACTCACTTACAGTAAGTAGTAGAAATTTGATATTACCGACAGATTTTGGACTAGCCCATCTTCTCATGGGGGATTCTCAGGGTTTTCTTTACTTTTAAAAGCACTTAGTGAATGGCAGTTTCTCTGTCCAACTGCCAAAGTAGTGTTCAGGGAGCAGGGAGGCTGGCAGCATCTTTGTATAAATCTTTTTCAGGGAGTTTCTTAATAAAGAATAAAGGTCATGGACCCCCATGAAGAAATGGACTAACCTGAAACCTGTCAGTAATCTCAGATTTCTACTACTTAGGCCACGTTCACATCATGAGACGCAGATGGCCGTGCATTCGTAGGCGTTGCGTTCCGAACGCACAGCCGTCTGCGTTTCTATGCGTTGCATGGCTGAATGGGTCAGCCGCACGTTTTGGTAAAAATGATCCAACTGGTCCAGAACGCATGCAAGGTGAACATCAGACAATGCTTTCTAAGCATTGTCTGATGCCATGTATGTCAGCCTCCTGCACGCACTGCCGAAACCCAGACAGCAACGCGTGCAATGTGAACAGGGCCTTACTGTAAGTGACAGAGACATAGGAGAAAAGTAATTTTTGGCTCATTTTACTCTGGAAGAAATGTACTTCTTATTTGTATGGGTTTAAGATTTTCATGACAGTTCCTCTTTAACATTTTTTACGCGTACAGTTTTACAAGCTTTGCGCCATTTTTAAACACTAATGCCATTCAATACCGTTTTATAATGTAATTCAATGCGGCACCATTGTAATACCATCGACGCTGTGCGCCATTTTTATCTGACATTCATTAGCGGAGCACAAGTTTAGGATGGTGTCTGGAAATATGCATGAAGGATCCAGACTGGAGAAGGCTCTGTAGGTAAGCGTTAGCAGAGGGTGCCGCACAACATTTCCCAGGCTGTTACACACTTAGCCATATGCTATGTCTTGCAAGGAAATGAATCTGTGATACTAACTTCTCCAGTCTGTCTTCTTTAACTTTAATGTCAGTTTCTTCTTCCATTAGAGCTCAGTTTAATCACATTCTCAACATAGTAAATCCGGGATATGCATAATTTCCTGCATTTCCCAAGGCAGACTCTGCTCTATCTTTCATTGTATCTCATACCGTTAAGAAAGGTCTGAAAAGGCTGATTAAATAGTACCTAGAAACGTACATTATACGGAAAGGGTAGTCCTAGTTAAGCCATGCCGTTATTACATAACTTCTTCCTTTACTCCTCATCGGTAACTTCAGTTGTGTCTCGCACTGAACATATGTAATAAATGAATTTCCAGAGCTGTCACCTTATTCCACTCCAGAAATCTCATTTCTACTTTAATTTATATTCATAAACTTGCAGATAGGGACATTGTCTGAGCCAACTGAATCACTTTCAATATTTCATATCGGTAGCCGGCCCCAGAGAACGTCGGGCAGTGCAGGTGTTCTGCGTCTGATGTCTGGAAGGCGCCGACAGATTCGGGGGCCGCTCAACTTGACGGAGAAACTATATTTTCAGATCTGCAATTGTCTTGGAGCCTTTAGCGGTAGTAATACAATAACTTGAAGGTGAAGAAGGTTTTGTCAGAATTCTAGCGGTTTACTTATTCAGGAAAAGCTGTCAGCTGTTTTAAGTTTTAATGTTCTATGCAAGCTTTTATTGTAAACTGTAAACTTGGGTTACTTCTTTAACCACTTGAGGACCACAGTGGTAAACCCCCCTAAAGACAAGGCACATTTTAACTAAAATGGCCACTGCAGCTTTAAGGACAACACAGCACAGGAGTGATCCCCCCCTTCCCCCCACCAACAGAGCTCTCTGTTGGTGGGGTCTGATCGCCCCCCCCCCCCCCCAGGTGTTTGTTTTTTATAAATATCTATTTGTGTGTTTTTTACACAAAATATGCATTTTTTTTGTTTTGTTATTCCCCTCCCTCCCTCCCTGCATTCGGCCAATCAAGTGATCGGCTGTCATAGGCTTCAACCTGACTAAAGAGGGAGTGGAGCTCTGCCCCCCGAGCAGGAGATGCGCGCAGCCTGCTCACGATCTCCTGCAAAACAGAGCCCCAGGACTTGACGCCAATTGGCGTTAGGCGGTCCTGGGGCTGCCGCCGCGGCCACGCCCATTGGTGTTAGCCGGTCGGCAAGAAGTTAAAATATTGATAGAGCTTTTAAAATCATAAGCGCTTAGAAAAAGCCCTAGCATTGTGAACCAGCCCTGACTTTGGGAACCTTAACTGAGAAGGGATACAGATGGTTTCCTTTTAAACAATACCAGTTGCTTAGCAGTCCTGCTGATCTCCTGCTGATCGCTTTGGCTGCAGTAGTGGCTGAATCACACACCTGAAACAAACATGCAGCTAATCCAGTCTGACTTCAGTCAGAGCACCTGATCTGCATGCTTGTTCAGGGGCTGCGGCTAAAAGTATTAGAGACACAGGATCAGCAGGAGAGTCAGGCAACTGGTATTATTTTAAAAGGAAAAATCCATATCCTTCTCCGTTTAGGTTCCCTTTAAAAAAAAAGTTGCTAAAGCACAGCTAAAGCTATATACATACAACATCAAAAAGGGATACATGGACTTTTAAAGAAAAAAATCTATGTATCCCCTTTTGATGTATGTATGTATGTACAGTATATAGCTTTAGCTGTGCTTTAACAACTTGTCCACACACAGGATTTAAGTCTGATGAAGGCACAATAGCTGAAAGCTTACTCTTATATTTTTTTTTTAAGTTAGCCAATAAAGGGTATTATCCTAATTCAAAACTTGGCACTTGTTGCTCTAAAATAGTTTCTGAGCTACAATTCTGCTCATCCTTACGGTGGGACTAAAACAAAAACTTCTGCTATTTCCTGCTTGGCTGACCCCACATCCTGCTCTGTAGTTACTGGTGCGCTTGACACACAATTGACCCTTCAGTGGGCAACTCTGATTTTATCTCACGGCTTGAAGGAGCGGCTGACATCCGCGCACAATACAGTGATCTGATAAATGGCTTCTAATTTAGAAAGCGTATGACCTTTAATAGATGAGCCCATCTTGCGGGCAATCAATAAGACAGCTAAATCCCATGGCCTTTTGAAATATGTTCTATGTCTAGTTCAGGGAAAATCCAGAGATAAAACTTTCTATAGTAATAATTTTATCAAATAACTGTGCCTGGCATTGCTAGTGGTCATTCCTCCCAACTTTACTGGTGAAATTGAGTTTTTTAGGCTCAAGGTGAAACCTTGTGTCCCATTTAATTAGTGAATTATGGGCTGCACCCCCGCTCCGGGGCGTACCAAATGCATAGCTGGGATTTTATTATAGTCTATTGCAGAGTCCCTGTCTACCTCTGCTCCATAAATGAGAGGATTACTTTTTCTATGCACTTCAAAATAAGATTCTTCTAAAAAAAAAAAGAGCTTTATGGAAAGTTTTGCTTGCAAAATGTTTCCAATTTAATCCAGCACAGGACAAAATGCAGTGAGGCACCAATGTAAAAATGCAAGTTTATGGGCATGTAAAACACACCAGGATTGGATGGGTGGAGCATGATGGGGCACCCAGTGCTGGGCCGAAATTACGCATTAGCGTAATTACGCATCGTAATTCACTACAAATGCACCGTAAGCGTTACGTGTAAGGTTACGGTATTACGCGTAATTAATTACGCGTAGATCACAGGGTTACGTTTTACGCGTAACAAATTACGCGTAAGACAGTAAACTCCCATTGAAATTACACAGTCTGCCGTAATCGCGTAATATTACGCTCCCGTATAATATAAAAAAGCCGCCGACTTTAAGGGTTAATAGCAAAGCCCCCTTAAGTGCTAAGAGCCTCAAATTTGGAGAATATATTAAGGAGATCAGAAGGAATAAGAGGAAAAAATTTTTTTTCAAAAAGACCTTCTAGTTTTTGAGAAAATCGATGTTAAAGTTTCAAAGGAAAAATATATACATTTAAAAACCCGCCAACTTTAACGGTTAATAGCAAAGCCTGCTTAAAATTTAGGAACACCAAATTCACAGGGGATATTAAGGGGATCAGTGGGAATAAGAGGAAAAAATTTTTTTTCAAAAAGACCTTATAGTTTTTGAGAAATTCGATTTTTAAGTTTCAAGGGCGAAAATGTCTTTTAAATGCGGAAAATGTCAGTTTTTTTTGCACAGGTAACAATAGTGTATTATTTTCATAGATTCCCCCAAGTGGGAAGAGTTTTACTTACTTCGTTCTGAGTGTGGGAAATATAAAAAAAAAACGACGTGGGGTCCCCCCTCCCAGACCTCTTTAACCCCTTGTCCCCCATGCAGACTGGGATAGCCAGAATGCGGAGCACCGGCCGCGTGGGGCTCCGCACCCTGACTATACCAGCCCGCATGGTCCATGGATTGGGGGGTCTCGGAAGGGGAGGGGCAGCCAAGCTTTCCCCTCCCCCTCCGAGCCCTTGTCCAATCCAAGGACAAGGGGCTCTTCTCCACCTCCGATGGGCGGTGGAGGTGGAGGCCGCGATTTCCTGGGGAGGGGTTCATGGTGGCATCTGGGAGTCCCCTTTAAAAAGGGGTCCCCCAGATGCCCACCCCCCTCCCAGGAGAAATGAGTATAGAGGTACTTGTAGTACCCCTTACCCATTTCCTTTAAGAGTTAAAAGTAAATAAACACACAAACACATAGAAAAAGTATTTTAATTGAACAAAAAACATAACCACGAAAAAAGTCCTTTAATATTCTTAATTAACCATTAATACTTACCTGTCCCTTTAAAAGCCAGTTCCCACGCAATATCCTCGGAAATATACTAATCAGTTACAATGTAACAAAGTTATTCAATGTAACAACTTTGTTACTTTGTAACACCACCGCACCCGACGTCACTCGCCTCTCACCCGCCGGCCGCCGCATACACACTAAGTCCCCGCCGGCTCCCGCCGTCCACTCCGCCCACACCTGTCACCCATATACATGCTGGCACCCATGGGTGCCAGCATGTATATAGGTGACATGTGGGAGAGGCGGGGAGGGCAGCGGAGCCGGCGGGGACTTAGCGTCCCTTCACCCGACAGAGCTCTGAGCTATATTAGCTCAGAGCTCTCCAAAGCATCTTTGTATTTGGGCTCCAAGGAGCCCCATTGGTCCTTAGCAGACCAATGGGGTTCCTTCAAATCAGAAGGAACCCCATTGGTCTGCTAAGGACCAATGGGGCTCCTTGGAGCCCAAATACAAAGATGCTTAGAGAGCTCTGAGCTATAGCTCAGAGCTCTGTCGGGTCCTGCAGCGCAGACGTGGCGGCGGCGGCGGCGGTGAGTGACGTCGGGTGCGGTGGTGTTACAATGTAACAAAGTTGTTACATTGAATAACTTTGTTACATTGAATAACTTTGTTACATTGTAACTGATTAGTATATTTCCGAGGATATTGCGTGGGAACTGGCTTTTAAAGGGACAGGTAAGTATTAATGGTTAATTAAGAATATTAAAGGACTTTTTTCGTGGTTATGTTTTTTGTTCAATTAAAATACTTTTTCTATGTGTTTGTGTGTTTATTTACTTTTAACTCTTAAAGGAAATGGGTAAGGGGTACTACAAGTACCTCTATACTCATTTCTCCTGGGAGGGGGGTGGGCATCTGGGGGACCCCTTTTTAAAGGGGACTCCCAGATGCCACCATGAACCCCTCCCCAGGAAATCGCGGCCTCCACCTCCACCGCCCATCGGAGGTGGAGAAGAGCCCCTTGTCCTTGGATTGGACAAGGGCTCGGAGGGGGAGGGGAAAGCTTGGCTGCCCCTCCCCTTCCGAGACCCCCCAATCCATGGACCATGCGGGCTGGTATAGTCAGGGTGCGGAGCCCCACGCGGCCGGTGCTCCGCATTCTGGCTATCCCAGTCTGCATGGGGGACAAGGGGTTAAAGAGGTCTGGGAGGGGGGACCCCACGTCGTTTTTTTTTTATATTTCCCACACTCAGAACGAAGTAAGTAAAACTCTTCCCACTTGGGGGAATCTATGAAAATAAAACACTATTGTTACCTGTGCAAAAAAAACTGACATTTTCCGCATTTAAAAGACATTTTCGCCCTTGAAACTTAAAAATCGATTTTCTCAAAAACTATAAGGTCTTTTTGAAAAAAAATTTTTTCCTCTTATTCCCACTGATCCCCTTAATATCCCCTGTGAATTTGGTGTTCCTAAATTTTAAGCAGGCTTTGCTATTAACCGTTAAAGTCGGCGGGTTTTTAAATGTATATATTTTTCCTTTGAAACTTTAACATCGATTTTCTCAAAAACTATAAGGTCTTTTTGAAAAAAATTTTTTTCCTCTTATTCCTTCTGATCTCCTTAATATATTCTCCAAATTTGAGGCTCTTAGCACTTAAGGGGGCTTTGCTATTAACCCTTAAAGTCGGCGGCTAGCTAACATTGATCCATGCGTCAACTTTTCCGCTTGGCAGCATGACCTTACGCATTAATTGCTAGCAGGATTTTACGCGTAAGCCTACAACGTAATAACCTGCACTACGGTATACTTACGCGTAATTGCGTAAGTGCTATGCGTAATTACGGACATGTACCGAAATTTACTGTCTATGCCGTAAGCGTAATTTCGTAATGCGTAATAGCGTAAAATTACGCGTAATGATCCGTAAGCGTAGCTTTCTCCATTACGACCAGCACTGGGGGCACCAAGGTTTGGAGGTTCTGCTTAGGCACTTAGAGGGGGGATTGGTTCCGGCCTTACGTGGGGAGTTTTGTATTGACACTTAGAGGGAAAGTTAGAGCTAGGCATTAGACAAGACAAATAACATTTATATTACACTTTTCTCCTGGCAGACTCAAAACGCCAGAGCTGCAGCCACTAGGATCTGCTTTATAGGCAGTAGCAGTGTTATCCTACTTCCTGAGGATAGCCCACTATCCTAGATGGGGGGGGGGGGGGGGGGGGCTCAGTTTTATCACTTAGAGGGGGAGGTAGTGCTAGGCATTAGGCGGGAGGTCAGTTTTGCCACTTAGAGGAGGAGTTCGAGTTAGAGATGTCACGAACATAGAATTTTCCGTACTCTAACTGCTGCAAATGTTCGCGAGCATGCGAACCGCCATAGACTTTAATGGGCAGGCACATTTTAAAACCTACAAAGACTGTTTCTGTCCACAAAACTGATGGAAAAGTTGTTTCAAGGGGTCTAACACCTGTGCTGTGGCATGCCGGAGGGGGATCCATGCCAAAAGTCTCACCAAAAATTATGGAGGTAATGCTAAGTCTGGTTTAAATCACATTACATTCTTACAAATAATGCACTGGAGTGGTACTGTGCATGCAACTTAATGTAGCAACAATAGCAGTGGTGTGCACACAGCTCTGGGTGTGGGCTGTGGAGTCTCACACACAGAGGAATGCAATAGTACTAGCAGCATACGGTGAAATAATAATGCACTGCAACTTAATGTAGCAACAGCAGTAGTGTGCACACTGCTCTGGGTGACAGTGAGCTGTGGAATGTCACACACAAAAAAAACAAAAGCACAGGAGACTGATGTTCTAGTCCTCAAAAGGGCTGTTTGGGGTGCTTTCTCAGCAAATGAGGAACAAGAACACAGACCTAGCTAATGCTTTCCCTACCTATCTGCAGAAAGTCTGACCCTGTCCTCACTAACAGCAGCCACAAGAGAATGAAACCAATATGGCCACTACAACTGCTTTTTAATTGGGGGAGGGCGGGAGGGGGTGCTAGCTGATTGGCTGCCATGTGTCTGCTGACTGTGAGGTAAGGGGTCAAAGCTTGGCTCCATGATGATGCAAAGGGGCAGGTCGAACACGTCATATGTTTGCAAACAGCGGAAATTTGCCAGAAAATGTCTGCCGGCGAACTGTTTGGTCCATCTCTAGCTAGAGCTAGGCGTTAGGTGTGGGGTTTGTTTTGTCACTTAGAGTGGGAGTTAGAGCTAGGCATTAACGTGTTTTGGTGCTTAACCACACTTAAAGAAAAGAAGGTGTGGTTGAGCGCTGAAACGTGTAGCGACGTCAGATGGCTTGCCGTGACGAGACCCACCTGGGGCGTGTCCCTCAGATCGTTCCAACATCACAGACGGCCCCTGTTAGCCCTGGCCAGACTCAGGAGCTGGAGAGGACTTACTGGCGGCCTCTTACACATGCTTTACTTGCACGGATTCTGTAAGTGCAAATTTGATTGTGTGTTTTGAAAATAAAAAGAAGTTTAATGCACCATTGGAGCACTCCCTTCTCCCTTTGGGTCTTAATGGCGTATGGGCAGCCTTAGGAGTAAAAACGAGGGCACTTACAAATTTATTTTCCAAAAATCAAGTATGGATCAGGAATGTCCCTTTTGTTCCTCAATCCAGCATGGGCAGGGACATTTGGGAAGCTGGATTAATGCCTGTACATATATATATTGCCTCAAATAGTACATAAAACACCTACTTGTCTGTTTCTCTCCCTGATGCATGTGGTCTGGGCTGGATTTGCCATAAGGCACTGTAGGCACATGCCTACTGGTGCCTGATGATGGAAAGGTGGCTCCACTCCCCTCCCCAAGTGCCTCCCTCCCTCCTTCCCTATGCAGAGTGGTGAGCAGAGCGTAAATGAGGTTACTCACCCAGCTCTCGGCATTCCACTATTGAGATCTCCCTTCAGTCGGGCATCTCTAGCTACTTAATACTGAGGTTCCTCTGGCTACCTAATACTAAGGGGCACCTGTAGCTACCTATGACGGGCAAGGGAAATAAGGAAGAAGTGACAGCTGGGCTAGCCAGCACACTTGCGGTGCAGTTTGGGTGGGGTTTGTAGGTTCATAAAGGGCAAAATCTAGGTGCCAGGTCATCTGTGCCTATAGGCTCTTGTGAGGTCAATCCGGGCCTGCGTGTAGTGGATTCATTATTCATACAAGCAATAATTTACTTTTTTTTGGCTCATCCGTATATATTATTGGTGACCACTTATTATTGGTGACTGATAAGTTCCACTGTTGTGTCTTTCAGGGGGATCTCCAAAGAATAAACATTCAGCTGGACTTTGGGGATGGCAGCGCTGTGTCCTACGCCAATTTCAGCAAGATTGAAGATGGGATAAGGCATATGTACAAGATTGCCGGGATATACCAAGTCACGGCTTATGCCGAGAACAACATCGGCATAGACAGCGCTGTACTCTACCTCCATGTGACCAGTGAGTACCAACTTCCTGCTTCTCAGCCTTCAAACTGAATAATATTTCCATGTTTTTTTTATTTTTTTATTATGCTCTATTGTTTATTATGGTGTTGTGTATAAGCAATGACGTTATTCAGCTTGAGTTTGTGCCACAGTCATTTTTAAATCACAATTTTCACACAAAAAAAAAAAGGATTGGAGCGTCACAATGCACTGCATTTGGCAAAAGTAGCTTTTTCTTCAAAGCAGTTTGGCAAAAATGTATTTTCCATATAATTTTGCGAACATTCTCATCAAATTGAGCAATTTGTAAAAATTTCAGTGAAACAAAAATGGTCATATTTACGCAATACAAAATAAACACTTAAAGGGAACCTGACGTGAAAGTGGTATAGGGAACACGTCAAAAAACAAGCAGGAGATTTGAGCGTAGACGGCGCCACCATAAATTGTAATAGGAATTACGGCTATAGCGGCGCACAGGGAGTAACTTCGGCGCCATCAGAAGACAGAGCTGAAGTTACTTTTAAAACACTGAAGTTTTGTATCCGGATGATACCATTTATTTGATAACGTAAAAGAATAAGAGTAAGCAAGCTTTTGGCTATATAGCCTTCGTCGGGCTTAAATCCTGTTTGCTTGCAAGCTGATGGAACAAAATCAAAAGGGGATACATATTTATTATTATTTATTTGTTGTATTTATAAAACACCAACATAGTACACATCGCTGGACATTAGTTTAGGTTACAGACAATATTTAGGGGTGACATACAGCAATATGACAATACCTGAATACAAGAAAGACCAGATCACACAGCACAGTATGAGTACAAAGTAATGCTTAGTCAGTCACTGGATGGGAGCATGGAGATTAGGCAAGTTAGGGTCACTCAAATGCATAGCATGGCTGCACAGTAATGGAGGTGCATGATCAGGTAGGACACAAAAGGAGGAGGACCCTGCCCAAAGGCTTACAATCTAGAGGGAGAGGTAGGGACACGAAAGGTAGGGGTCCAGAGTTCAGCTGTGAGTTTGGAGCACTGGCGAGGGGTGGTAGGCCAGAGTGAAAAGTGAGTTTTGAGGGCCTTCTTGAAGATGTTGAAGGAGGGAGTTGCCCTAATGGGTGGAAGTAGGAAGTTCCATAGTGTTGGAGCAGCTCTTGAGAAGTCCTGGAGGCGTGCATGGGACTGGGTGATGCGGGGGACGGTCAGGCGAAGTTCATTGGAGGAGCGGAGTGAGCGGCTAGGTGTGTACCTCTTAGTGAGATCGGAAATGTAGGTTGGACAGGTTTTGTGGACGGATTTGTAGGTCAGACACAGTATCTTGAATCTGATTCTGGACTGGATAGGAAGCCAGTGGAGGGATTCACAGAGGGGAGCCACTGTGGCGGAGCGATGGGAGGAGTGGATAATTCTGGCTGCCATAATTATGATGGACTGCAGTGGAGCTATTCGGGTCATAGGGAGACCAGACAGAAGGGCATTGCAGTAGTCAAGGCGGGAAATTATGAGGGCATGGATGAGGAGTTTGGTGGTGACAGAGGCCAGGAAAGGGCAGATGTTGCGGAGTTGGAAGTTGCAGGACTTTGTGAGGCTTTGGATGTGGGGAGTGAAGGAGAGTGCCAGGGTGACACCCAGACAGCGAGCTTGAGAGGTAGGGCGAGTGGTAGTGTGGTTAACAGTGACATGCACATCTGAGAGGGTTAGGCATGGCCGGGGTGGGGTAATCATGAATTCCATTTTGTCTAGATTTAGTTTCAGGAACCTAGCTAGCGGACATCCAGTAGGAGATGGCAGATAGGCAGGAGGAGACCTTGACCATGGTAGTGGTGGATATGTCAGGGGTGTGGAGGTAGATCTGAGTGTCATCTGTGATTCTGCATACAGATCATAGTTAAAACCCATGGAGGAGATAACCTTGCTAATAGAGGATGTGTATAGGGAGAACAGTAGGGGGCCAAGGACCGAGCCTTGGGGGACTCCCACCAAGAAGTGGTTAGGGGTGGATGAGGACTGAAGGAGGTCATGAAGGAGAGGTAGGATGAAAGCCAGGTCAGGGCGAGGTCGTGAATGCCCATGGACTGAAGGAACTGGATTTTTTTCAAGCATAAATATGTCATTAAGATGCCGTATGTGAAACAGAACTTTTTATACTGGTATGAGGCGGACGATATTTAATGCCAAAACTCTTTCTCAGCCTATATAGCAAATCTTGTGGTCAGAATTTATGATGCCTCTGTGACAGTGTTGAGTCCCAAGTCTGAGTATTGTGTAAACAAGGAGTCTTATCTCAGCTAACAACCTCCCACCCCATTTAGATGTTCTGTTTCACATAAGGCATCTTACTGACGTATTTATTTTTGAAAAAAATCCATGGATCCCCTTTTGATGTTGCATGTATATAGCTGTCTGTTCCATCAGCTTGCAAGCAAACCGGGTTGAAGCCCAACAAAGGCATTACAGCCGAAAGCTTGCTTCCTCTTATTCTTTTAAGTTAGCTAATAAATGGTATCATCCTGATACAAAACTTCTTGCTTTTACTGATGGCTAACACGGTACAATACCCAACTGCTACTACTTTTAAAACACTGTAATTCGGCCTCCAGCAATAGCTGGAAGCCAAGTTACATCATTTCCCACCATCTACATTGACCTGGTGGGGGAATAGTAATTAATGCCGCAGGGGCTTGTGCAGGAGCAGGGTGAGTCGTATATATCGGCTGTATCCTGCGCCCAAGTCTCCCAGCAGCGATTGCATACATACGCGGATATGGAGGCTACCATATACAGTGTGTTTCCTTTTAAACAATACCAGCTGTCTTGCTGATCCTCTGCCTCTAACACTTTTAGCCATAGATCTTGAACAAGCTTACTAACCACTTACCGCCACTGGAGCAGAGACAGTTGCATAACTACAATGCGGCCCTCCTTGCCTTTTCGTGTGGACCTCGAGAACGTCAAATGTCAATCATTGTAAGCCGTAAAAGAATGGTGTCACACTGCCTTCCTGTCCAGAGGAACAGACTTATTGACAATGTTTTAAAGTGAATGTTTACCGTTCAAAAAAAGGAAAAGTCAGATACTCACCTAAGGAGAAGGAAGGCTCGGTCCTATTGAGCCTTCCCTCTCCTCTCCCGGTGCCCGGTCCCGCGCAGGATCCCCCGTGGCAGTATTCGACCAGTTCGGTCAAATACTGCCACTTCCGCATGCCTTCGGGAGCTTTCGGAAGCCTTCGGGAGCACTTGGGCTCCCGATGACGCGGTCGCTCCATACTACGCATGCGCGAGCGCCCTCTATGACGCGCTCGCGCGTACGTAGTATGGAGCGGCCTGTCTTTGGAAGCCCGAGTGCTCCCGAAGACCTCCGAAGTCCCTGCGGCGGCGGACGCGAACGGGGGAGCCAGCGCAGCACCGAGGGCACCGGGAGAGGAGAGGGAAGGCTCATTAGGACTGAGCCTTTCCTCTCCTTTGGTGATAATATTTTTAATTAAAGCCAATGGGTACCAAACAAAAAAAGGAAAAGTCAGATACTCACCTAAGTAGTGTGCAGTCCCCCTCCTAGCATCCAACCCACCTGGTGGCTGGTAAAACGCACACGCAACTTTCCCTCTTCTCCACACATAGAAGAGTAGCGGAGCAGTGTTATAATTACCTGCTCCCGTGATGCGGTGTGTCTCTTCTGTTCTTCCTGGCAGTCACACGCTCTATGGTTCCATGTCTACAGCTCCTGATCATGTGGCATACCTCAAGAGCCAGAAGTACGCAGCATAAGAGTGTGGCAGTCAGGAAGATCAGATGAGACTGGAACCAGATAAATATTAAACTACTCCACTGCACTACTCTGCAGAAGGGGAGTAGTGCCTTTCAATACCAACTCCCCCCCCCCCCGCCCCCAATCACCATAGTAGTTTGAGACTGTTCAATAAATGTTAAATCTAAAAAAGCGGCTTGCAACAGACTGTTTTAGAATGTGGCCTCTTACATGATTAACCCATCAGCAGCTTCAATAGAATGATCTTGTCCGAGATAAGTGCACAGCTTTTGACCTCAGTAGGCAGACCTTGTTGTGCTGTAAATTCTTGGAATGCTTTAAACCCTCCCTGCAAACAGAAAATACAGAAACTGAAAATAGAAGTCCTTTATTACTGTCTCACACTGCTCCCTAGTGACAAGTGGCCATAAATACACATTACATTAGTACTAATTGGTAGCAAGCAAATGTAACAAAGGGTTAAACTGGACACCCCTGCTATGCAGCTTGAAGGAGACAAAAGGTGCACAGAACTCTGGCCTAGTGTGGACCTCTGACTTGTCAAATGCTCAACTCAGCAGGACACTCCAGAATTATAAATCTTAGTTTTGCATGGACTGACTCTTAAAAAGAAAAAGAGAGTTTCTAATCATTACCTTATATTCTTCATGGAACTTAAATATCTTGCATAGCAATTGTAACGACTCGATGTGTTGGTTGAAGTTGATGAGTCCCTCTGGCACTCGCCACCATCCCGACTTTTCATATCTGTTAAGATAATTCAGACGTTCCCGGGATTGCCCATACGGAATTGTGTGTACCGGTTAACACACATAAAGAGCAAGTTGCCACAGCATTTTACAACTGTGAGCTCTCCCAGTGAAGGGTGAAATGTGCCCTGAAACTTTATCACGCTCATAATTCCTCTGCAAATCAATCTTGTCTGCATTTAACTACCTGTTATTAAAGCCGTTACTGAGCTTGGCGTCACCTTGCTCCATTAAGTAACAAAAGGAGCCGTTAGTGGGAGAGACTGAGCTAATTTCCTTAGGCTTATTTTATTTTATTAGGAAGTTTGAGAGGCACTGGCAGAGGCAGCTGGGTGAGGGGGTTTAGGGGGCACGCCGGCACTAGCAGGATCCTCCACCAGGCAACCTAAGCAGATGCCTGGGGCATAGCAGGTGTCAAGGGGCCCACCTGCCACTTACCTTCTTTGACCTTTCTCTATTTTAGCTTACCAAAAGGACCACAAGGGAGTGTCAAATGCACTACCTTGCCTAGGGCCCCTTTACATCTTAATCCATCTTTGACTCCACCTATGAAAAACCGCTGTGGAAGTGGTAGGCCTTAAAGGTTACCCTCTAGTCAACTCTATCCCAAGCTCAAAGGAATTTTTGGACATTTAGATGGGCTCTAAGCTTAAACCTTGTCACCTAAATAAGCATTCTTGGAGTTTAAGCTTTTATAATGTTCTCATGTCAAACACTCTACTAATCTATAAAAACAAGGAACACCAAGAGCCCCAATAGTGTAATATGTACTGGTAAATGGTTACTAGATAGAGTAAATATTAATACTCACAAACCAGGGTTACCATTAGGGATCAAACCTGCGAAACGCGTTGCATATTTGGCGTTCATAAATAAAATATATTGACTGTCTTTACTACAGTCGTTGTGTGTCTACTTGGAGGAGGTAAGTCCACCACTACCTCCTCTATTTACCAAGAATTTGGTTTTTAAGCTCATTTAGCTTCCTTTTATCCTCTTGGCGCCTCTGTTCTCCTGCATAACTCTACTAATCTATGAAGTCTTGACTGTACTGTAAACGCCAAGGCCCACCAAAGCTGTAGATTCTTGGGAGAGACTTCAGCTCCTGGGTTGGTTATTGCTTCTAGGAAGGCACTAGTTGAAGCTGCTTTACCCGCCAGCCTGGGCCATGGAGTGCTTGAAAGGCTAGCTAAAGTTGAAATCAAATTCATTACCTGTTTTTTTTTACTGGAAACTCGGCCTCACTCCTATCTGCACTTCAGTTCGGGTGGAAAGATCCATGAGTACTTAATAATTTTAAATTGCTGTTGCACACCAAGGTCTGCTAGCTTGCACAGTGGGACTGCCAAAGTGAGCCAAGTCTGGCAATTAAAAATTGGGGTTGCCTAGCGATAGATCACCAGGAATTGAAGTTTAGGGTAGAAAAAAAAATGCTCAGACAAGCCAAAGACCCACTGCAGAAACTGTATTTGAGTGAAGCCTGTGCCAGTCTAGCTGTATCTGAAAAATAAATCCTTATAGGGACTTTCAAGGCGAATCACTTAAAAAAGTAAAATACAAATTAAACCCTTTTGGACAAAATGGTATGACAATCAAGCACATATCATAAAATCCAAAACTCTACTTCATAAAACATCATCTAGAGAAATAAGGGTGGATGATAGAAAGATTTTTTGTTTGTAAGATGGTTACCCTTAACCTCCAAGTATCTGTGGAATGAGAGAGACCAGTAGCCCAATGGTGTGGTATCATTGGACAATGAGGCATATGAAGAAAACGTCTAAGTAATAAATTCACAAGGGTGGGTTGCAAAACCCACAACCACCATTTGTGCCTTCAGGAATGTAACCATCCCCACTCTGTGTCCCAGGTCTGTTGGTGCAGATGCTGGTTGGTTGCTCTACTTTATAGTTGTGAGGACTAAAAAGTCCTTGTGGGGTGTAGACTATGTTAAAATAGTTGTTAGTTCATAGTGGTGGAGGCACTCTTGATGATTGTTATGTAAATGAGAAGTGTAACAGGTTAGCTTCTCAGAAGTAAAACAATAGTTAATGAAAAAGGTATATTGATTCATAGTACTGGGGATGGAGGCGCCCAAAAATAGGTAATGTAATGAAGCAAAATGATGGTGGAGGTAGGGTGTCTTTACCACCCAAGATGAAAGAACCCAAACCACAGGGTTAAAGTAAAAAGATGAAATAATTTATTCAGCACGATTAAAAGGGCAACGCGTTTCACAGTTCGCAGCCCGCTTCTTCAGGTCAATACAAGTGCCTTTAAAATATAGTCACTTTTAACCACATTTAGCATATTGGGCATAGAGGAGGACACAAGGAGGACAGTGGCGGACTTAGGAGGACACAAGGGAGACAGAGGAGGACACAGGGAGACACAAGAGGTACAAACAGGTCATGAGGTACAAAGGGGGGGGGGGGGGGGGGGCATAATCAACAAGATGCCCCTTCACCATGGATGCACCAGGTTTACTATATATTATTTTTTCCCTTGGTTTTTGTCTTCTAAACCTAGGTGTATCTTATGGTCAGGAGCGTCTTATAGTCAGAAAAATACGGTAATCCTATTGTTAGGTTTTTTATGTAGTTGATAAATGTAGAGAGATAATTCGTTTTCCTCAAGAATAATTTGCATTTATGTTCAATTAAATATTAAACACTCGATAAAATGTAAATAGTACTTAATTTTTGTAAAAAAAAAAAAAAAAAAAAAAGTGTTAAAAAATGAATGTCTCCCTAAGGTGTATACATAATTTCATTACATAACTGTTATCCGCTTTTTGCCAATTGGGAGAATTTTACTTGCAAGCTGATGATTTGTCCAAAAACTGCAAATTTCAGCCACACTGTGGGTAGGAAGCAGTAAAAAAGGGCGCATATGGCTAATGGACAAAAAGGGCGCCGCCATAGACTGCAATGCAGAATATTGGGTATTGGGCGCCCAACAGGAAATTTGAGCGCTTGAGAAATAGTGGTTGCAGGGATCGAGTTAACAAAAGTTTTCATTTACAGAATAAGGTTTATTACAAATATCGTTTACAAGTTCGTTTTGACTTTGTTGTTTACTTATTTTTTTGTTTTTAAATTTCGCTTATAGGAGCTTTTACTTATTTTTCCGTTTTAAGTAAAATTTCATTTACACTTATTTTATCATTTAAAATTCGTTTTCATACGTATAATGCTTAAATATCGTTTTCAACCTTATTCTATTAGAAATGCATCGTTTTTGGTATTAACTTTGATTTTTACACTTATACTGCGTCGATCATAGTATTCAGATTTGTTAACTTACTTATATATCGCTTTTAATATTACCGTTATTTTAAGATTTTTAATGTGTACGTGATTGTAAGGCTATCTATTCTAATATATACATACACCTTTTTCTATTTATAATATTATTAATGTGTACGTGATTTTAAGGCTATTTATTCTATTACAAATATATAAATTATTCTATTCATGTTATTTATAGTGAAGTATTTTAACCACTTCACCACTGAGGGGTTTTACCCCTTGAGCACCAGAGCAATTTTCACCTTTCAGCGCTCCATCCATTCATTCGTCTATAACTTTATTATTACTTATCACAACGAAATGAACTATATCTTGTTTTTTTTACCACCAATTAATCTTTCTTTAGGTGGGACATTATGCCAAGAATTATTTTATTCTAAATGTGTTTTAATGGGAAAATAGGAAAAAATGTGGGAAAAAAATATTTTTCAGTTTTCGGCCATTATAGTTTGTAAATAATGCATGCTACTGTAATTAAAATCCATGAAATTTATTTGCCCATTTGTCCCGGTTATTACACCATTTAAATTATGTCCCTATCACAATGTTTGGCGTCAATATTTTATTTGGAAATAAAGGTGCATTTTTTTCAGTTTTGCGTCCATCCCTAATTTTCAAGCCCATAGTTTATAAAGTAACAGTGCTGTACCCATCGACATAAATATTTAAAGAGTTCAGTCCCTAAGGTAACTATTTATGGTTTTTTTTTAATTGTAATTTTTTTTCTTTTTATTACAAAAAATAAATAAATTGGGGAGTGGGGGAGGTAATTAGTTAATTTATAGTGTAAAAGTATGTACCGTTTTTTTCGGACTATAAGACGCACTTTCCCCCCCCCCAAAAGTGGGGGGAAAAAGCCCCTGCGTCTTATAGTCCGAATACAGGGAGTCCCTGACTTACAAACGCCCGCCGATATGAACCGCCGCCTCGCCGCGATGTCAGGGACTCCCTGCAATGCCCCGGTGTCCTGCACTGCCCATACGTAGCTTGAATATCGGCGGCAGCCGTATCTGCCCTTTGTCTGACCTAATTAGCCACAGTAGGCTATGCATCTGCCCCCGTGTTATTTAATTAGTGTTGTATCCCCCGTGTAATGTAATTAGCATTCAATACCCTGGCCGCCCATGTATTGCAATTAGCTTTTAATCACCCCGCCTCCCGCCCGGGTATTTACAATTAGCTTTTAATCACCCCGCCTCCAGCCCGTGTAATGCAATTAGCATTTAACCACCCCCGCCTCCCGCCCGTGTAAGGCAATGAGCAGCGGGCATCACTCACCTGAAACTTGAAGCCCGCGGTGAAAAGCTGTTCGTCTCGCTCGTTCTTTCCTCCAAGTGCCGGCACTTCCTGGTCGCGTATGTAATGACGCGACCAGGAAGTGCCGGCACTTGGAGGAAAGAACGAGCGAGACGAACAGCTTTTCACCGCGGGCTTCAAGTTTCAGGTGAGTGATGCCCGCTGCTAATTGCCTTACACGGGCGGGAGGCGGGGCTGATTGAATGCTAATTGCATTACACGGGCTGGAGGCTGGGTGATTGTATGTTAATTGCCTTGCACGGGCGGGAGTGATTGAATGCTAATTGCATTACACGGGTGGGAGGCGGGGTGATTGAATGCTAATCACTTTACACAGGCGGCCAGGGTATTGAATGCTAATTACATTACACAGGAGATCCAACACTAATTATATTACAGGGGAGGGAGCAGTTGCAATAATTATATTATATGGGGGGGCAGATGCATTAATTATATTACATGGGGGCAGATGCATTAATTATATTACATGGGGGCAGATGCATGGGCTACTGTGGATAATTACATCAAACAAAGGGAAGATACACAGCTGCCACCGCTATTTACATTACATATGGGCAGTGCAGGAGGACACCAGGGGCATTGCAGGGGACTTAAGGAAAATACATTGAGTCAGAACATCTACCAGACGCTCCTGGACCATGGACGCACCAGCTTTAGTATTTTTTTTTCCCCCTGGTTTTTGCCCTCTAAAGCTAGGTGCGTCTTATAGTCCGGAGCGTCTTATAGTCCGAAAAATACGGTATTTGTATATGAAAAATGTTTTGGATGTAGTTTTACTATTTGGCCACAAGATGGCCACAGTAATTTTTAGTTAATGCGACCTGTAAGTGTCGGAAGTGCGCTTACAGGACGTTCAATGAGGCTGGGAATCTTTTTTTTTTTTTTTTTTTTTCCCTCACAATGATCGCGCTGCTTCTCATAGAAGCAGCCGATCATTGCTGGGGGGCTGAGATCAACGAACGGGAACAGTTTTTCCCGTTCATTGATCTCCAGGCGAGTGGCCGTTGGCATGCACAAGCGCAGGAGCGTGCGCACGAGTGAGCGGGAGCGTGGACAGTGGCGGTAGCGGCGTATATCTACGCTCCTGGTGGGCAAAGGGTGTAAAAAGGAGCGTAGATATACGCACCGCTGGTGCTAAAGTGGTTAAGGATTAAAGATATTATTGTTTATATGTGTGTAAGGGTGTTTGTGCAGTGGTGATGGTTAGGGTTAGGCACCACCAGGGAGGTTTTAGGATTAGGCACCACCAGGGGTGGGGGTCTTAGGGTTAGGCACCACCAGGGGAGATATAAGGTTAGGCACCACTAGTGAGGTCTTAGGATTAGGCACCACCATGGGGGTGGTTAGGGTTAGGCACCACCAGGGGGGTAATTAGGGAATAGGCACCACCAGGGGGGGGGGGTTAGGGTTAGGCACCACCAGGGGGGTCTAGGGGTTAGGAATAGGTACAGGGAGGGTTCTGTGTGAGAGTAGGGTTAGGTATAGTTACAGTACAATATTTGTGTAAATATACATAATTTAATGCATGCCTGGAAAGGGTAGGTTGACGACAGAAGCTTAAAGTGGACCCAAACTAAAAATACAAGATTTCAGAAATAAAATCTATTTTCTAAATTATAATAGCAGCCTTTTTTCATCTGCATGATGACAAATATCAAATAAATATTTTACATTTATTGGAGAAACCCCTCCCTTCCTTTCATATTGCCGGCAAATAATCTGGCAAACTGGTGGAGTAGATGGTGTCCAGCAAAGAAGGAATTGCTAATGGCTGCCCCCAGTATAACCCTAGTTATGCAAAGAGGAGGGTGAAAAGCATGCACTGAAATGCTCATAGGCTTGAAGGAGTATTTGTTTATATTTGTATGTGTCAGAGTGGTGCAACTAAATATTTTGAATTAAAAAAATGTTTGGTTTGGGTCCGCTTTAATTAACGTAAATGTAGTGATCAGCGTGATGTGCTAATTACGATATCCTGAAATGTTACATAATTTTTGCAATAACAATCAAAATGGAAACCTTGTCATCATGAAAAATTATGTGAAATAACAATTACAATCATTTTCGTGATGACATTTTCGTAATTTCTAAAATTTTGTAATTACAATTAATTTCCGAATGAATTTTTGTGTAAAACACAAAATTATGATTTAATGCAAAATGATAAAAAATTACAAATTATGAATTGTCTGATAATTATGAATTACAATTCCATGTTGTAATGGACTAACCAACAAGCTCATGGTGAACCAGAACTCATTGGAGTGTGTAAGGGGCTACAATGGACCAAAAAGTCCCCTTACTAAAATGCATGGAAACCAAAAGTTTGCCTTCTTAAAACAGAAAGTATTTGCGATAGGTTGGAGTGCGCTCTGAGATTTCTCCCAGTGCATCACTGCTGAATATATGCAAATTAACAACTATACAGTCTGTATGCATGTTGGATTATTATGGCTCTGTACTAATTATAAGCTGCCACATCATTGCATTCCAGCGGATCTGGAGGTGTGTTTAGCTTCTCAGGGTACAATGGTTAATTTGCATATATTCAGCTGTGAAGGCACTGGGAGACATCTCGGAGCTCACTCCAACCTGAATTATCACAAATACTTTCTGTTTTAAAGAGGAACTGTAACGGCAAAACGTCCCCTGGGGGGTACTCACCTCGGGTGGGGGAAGCCTCAGGATCCTAATGAGGCTTCCCACGCCGTCCTCCGTCCCTCGGGGGTCTCGCTGCTGCCCTCCGTACAGCCGTGACGTAATATTTACCTTCCTGGCTCCTGCGCAGGCGCTCTGACGGCTGTCGGCTCTGAAGTAGGCGGAAATACCCGATCGCCGTCGGGTCCGCTGTACTGCGCAGGCGCAAGTCTCCGGTGCCTGCGCAGTAGAGCGGACCCGACGGAGATCGGGTATTTCCGTCTATTTCCGAGCCGAAAGCGGCCAGAGCGCCCCCGCTGGAGCCAGCAAAGGTAAATATTGAACTGACAGTCGGGTCTGTCGCCGGCTGTTCAGAGGGCTGCAGCGAGACCCCCGTGGGACGGAGGACGGCGTGGGAAGCCTCATTAGGATCCGGAGGCTTCCCCCACCCGAGGTGAGTACCCCCCAGGGGATCTTTTTGAAGTTACAGAGTCTCTTTAAGAAAGCAAACTCTTGTGTTGTAATTGCAAATTTTGTGTTGTAATTAAGAAAACGCCAAATTTCTGCTCATCTTTTACACTATCAATTCATGTAAGTAGCGAAGTTCAAATAATTCTGTTACTAACACCTTCTGATGCTTTCCCTCAGGTCCTGTGGAACATGTTCATCTAAGAGTGCCGTTTGTTGCCATCCGAAATAAAGAAGTCAACATCAGTGCGGTGGTTTGGCCAGCACACCCGGGAACACTCACTTACTTTTGGTGGGTTGGGAACAATACCAAGGTATGTTGCATCTACAGTATTTTATTGCTTTCATTTTCTACAAAGTGCTTCTTCTTGACACGTATGACCTGGCACTGGTTTGCCACAAGATGACTTTTCAGTTCAGTTAATACATTCTTAAAACTTAAAAGAACACTAACAATACCCAAGTGTTCTAAAATGACAATGTAAAAATAATGTCTAAGTAACTTTGTAAACATTTTCCTACTTTTCGTGTTAAATATCAGAGGCAAAAGTTTTAATTCATTGTGCGTAGGATTTAGCTCTATTGGAACAAATCCTTCGCAAAAGAGGTGTTTGCTTCAATGCACAGCCAGTGTTTTTTTGCATATCAGACTACAGTTTCTCTGAAAGCAAAAAAAAAGTATGAAAAGCTGTGGTGTCAGGTTTCACATACAATTACAAATGTTTATAACAAGTTACCTTTCCTCTGCTCTCTGCAGACAGCTCAGTCAGAGACACGGGACACAGGCAGCTGCAGCTAGTGAGAGCTTTCTCATACACAGGGTTAACAGATGTAGTGTGAGGTAATTCCCCCTCCCCTCATGGTTCACTATGCAGTCAGATTTGGCGTCAGTTAAAGTGGTCTGAAGGTCATCATTTCTACTTTGCTCTAAAAGCTTTCTTACAGCTTTAAAGCTACTATCCCAGAAAAAAAATTGTAGCAGAACAGCATTGAAACAGTTAAACACAGCACCTTGCCCTGCCAGGCTATTCAGCTTGAGATCAACATCCAGAATGGAGATAACATTATCTTTACACACAATGTAACAACAGAATGTAAGAAAACACAGTGTAAACAACTGAAAACACTCTATGAGCAGCTCTCTGCGCTTCAAGCATACACACAGTTCAGAACAGCTCACTAGAAGATTTCAATATATAATAAAAAGCAGCTGGAATAATATACAATGGCAACTTTGAGGGCAAGATAAACTACACTTTGGAAACTTGTAATTTGTAGACAGACAATATTACTTGTGCACAAAAACAAATATGATAACTGTATGAGTAATAAAAAGTAGGAAAACACATTTTTATTGAATGTTATGTCAAGAGTTTCAGACCATTTTGAGAGTGAAAGGAATTTGATACAGTAAACAAAAGAGATAAGCTTGAGAAATGTATACATCATTATTTACCAGCACTTCAGGAACTCTCTCAATACCAGGTTAAAAAAACATGTTAAATGGTGGTGTTCCTTTAAATGAATACTCAAAGAGAACCTGAGCCAAAGCTCGGGTTCAGAAACAAATACTTAAGGAGAGGGAAGCCTCTGGATCCCACTGAGGCTTCCCTCGCTATCCTCCACCACTCACTGGGGCACTCTTGCTGATCACTGCCATGCTTCTATGCGGGCACTCATGTGGTCGTGCTGCAGTCACTCGAGAACTTGCAAAGCAGCTCCTGCATAAGCGGCTCTGGTTTACTGCGCAGACGTGGCTGTACTTGTGCAGTACGACTGTAGGCATGCATAAAGAGTACTGGATACAAAGCAAAGCATGACTCTATGTACAGCTGCTGTAACTTCTGCTTTTATTGGAATAAATGAAGACTTATGGCGATTTGGTGTTGTGGCATTTGACTGGTAGTGAGCCAAAGTGATTTCTCCACCTGCAATCTGAGGTGGGCTACATCTGGTGAGCGTTTTGGCATACATTTGCTGGGGATTGGCACGGAATGAGCACTGAGTGAGAGCACTGAACACGGAGGGAAATTTTCACCTGGTGGAACTTGAGTGTGAATTGAAGAGACATGTTTAATGTGATAGAATGGTATCACCCTATGTGAAGCTTTCATTGCAGGTTAAGGATAAAATCATTATACCCAACAGTTGATGGCACAAGTCTGAGGAGCGCAGCAGTATTTTTTGTGTATGAAGTATTCCTGAACTGGACTTTCTGTAGCGATCTCTGACTCTGGTGCAATTAGGTTTATGCTAAAAATTGGAACTGTGGTGCAGTCTTTATTAATTGATATATGCATAAAGAGGACCGTGGCCTTGTTTGAATTACAGACAATTCCTGGTCTGTTATCTTTGGAGGGTTTGTGCTCGGTGATTGTGGACCGACTCAGGGACATTGTAGTAAAAATAACAATTAACAAAATTGCTTATTTTTTACGATATTCATTTATAGATTATTTAGTCAGTGTTTTTTAGTTTTGCCAGGTGATCTGTCCGAAATGTTTGTATCTGAGAGTTCTATGCACAGAGGGAGATAATGCTTGCTTGCAAATAATGCAACGAAGGTCGCAGACAGCAAACTGTCAGGACCATGGTCATGACATCACACTGTGGGAGGGGTTTCACCACAATATAGCTACACAGACCCCCCTGTTGATCCATTTGAGAAAAGGTAAACATTTCTCGTGGGAAAGGGGATACCGGCTACTCCACTGTGTACACACGGAGCAGCCTATGAGTCATAAGAAAAATGCATAGTGAATAAAGGCTTCTTCTCGTAATTATTGTATTTTCAGCTCCAGCACACTAAATTAGCGAATGGGTGGGAATAGTTTTTAACAAATTCTTGGTAAAAGCCAAACCGCATTGCCCCGCAGAAATTACCATTCGCATGAAAATTGTGCCAAACTATATGGAGTAAAATAAAAAATCCCAAATGAATCCCAGCCCAATTTCAAATTCTATTTTCATTGGACAAGGCCCAGGGCCCTAACAGCTTGCAGTACTGACCAGGAGGCAAAGCAAGACACCTACAGTATTAGTAACAGCTGAGCACATTTCCTAGTATTTGCTTTTCTTAGAGAACCTTAACTGAGAGGGCTATGTATGTTTCCTTTTAAACAATACCAGCAGCCTGACAGACCTGCTGATCTCTTTGGCTGCAGCAGTGGCTGAATCACACACCTGAAACAAGCATGTCCAGTCTGACTTCAGTCAGAGCACCTGATCTGCATGCTTGTTCAGGGGCTGTGGCTAAAAGTATTAGAGAGACAGGATCAGCAGGAGAGTCAGGCAACTGGTATTATTTTAAAAGGAAAAATCCTTATCCTTCTCAGTTTAGGTTCCCTTTAAAGGATATCCGAGGTGACATGTGACATGAGGAGATATACATGCTGTGTTCCTTTTTTCTTTCTTTGCCTGAAAGAGTTAGACAGGAACTGCCACTTACATACCTAAAGTTTGAGTCAGGACTGGGTCAGACTACAGTGTGACCCTTGCTAATAAGCAATTCCAACTATAAAACACTTTCCTGACCGTAAATGGCTTCTGAGAGCAGGGAAGAGATAAAAAGGGTCAATTGTTCATAGATTTTAGCTCTGGCATACTTCCATGAATGTGTCATTGAGCAAAACAAAAAAAAACCCAGTAAAACGTAAAAAAGTAGATTTAAATATAAAATATTACTGTGAAATATCTTTAAAAAATCATTTTTAGGAGAAGGGGGATAGATACAATTATTTCATTAGTTTATTTTCACCTCGGGGGTCCGAACTCCGGGAGAAGGGAATCCGGAGCTGCAAGACAGGCGGTGGGGGATTGATGAACTAGGGACGCCATAATTTCCCTATCCTGTCACATGATCTACAACATGTGTTAACTAGCCTGTAAATCCTATCAGCCGCCTCATTTGTTTCATCGTAAATTATTCAAAGATTTGCGTTTTACCCTTGACTTGATTAAAGGGGCGATCTTTCATTCCAATCAGGGGTGGAAATCCATGTGGGTTTATGGTGGAGAGAAGCTTTCCATCACCTCGTCCACAGTCTGGCAGTGGCCATGACTCTCTCGCTGTAATGACTTAATGCACTCTATAAAGTCATAGATGTCTCAGCGGAAGATTCAGGACTGACACAGAGGCTGAACTTGCCCTAATTGACTCGGAAAACGACTGAGAGACTTCATTAGAGAGCAGTTACCCTGAAACGCCGGTTTAGCAGCTATCCAGAGCTCTGACATACAGGGTGTGTAATGGTATAAAAATAACAACTTTGTAAGTGAAGATATTTAAAGTGATCTCGAGGTGAAAATAAACGAATGAGATAAACAATTGTATTTGTCCTCCTACTCCTAAAACATGACCTTTTTTTTTTTTTTTTTAGATATCCCAGGGTTTTGTTTTTTTTAGATATCCCAGGGTTTTATCTTATGTTTAAACATTTACAAAGTAGATTTATGTTTTGTTGCATCTGCTCAGTGGCAGCCTATTAGGTAACCCAGGGTTAAAATAAATGAACTATTGATTTTTTTTATCTCCTTCTGCTCTCAGAAGTTGTATTCTGCCAGGAAAACTTTTATGGCTCTAATTTGCTTACAAGTGACATTTACTATTCTCCAAACAAGGTACCGACAAGACAGAAGCTGTCACTTCCATACCTAAAAATTCTTTCATGCAGCAAAAATACAAAGTAAAGCAGCCTGGGTATTTATGTTTGTACTGTACATACACATTTATTTCTTCAATTCACACGTCGCTGGTCACGGCGCTCTTCAATCGCCGCAGGCTTCTCTCTGTGCCGTAGCTGTAATGGCAGAGGTCTGTGAGCCAGTCAGGAGCCGCTTTCATTGGCTCCTGATGCTCTTCATTAACATAAGCCAATGTGATTGGCTCACAGTGATCATGTGGTCAGGAGCCAATCAAAGCGGCTCCTGTCCTGCTCACAGAGCTCTGCCGTCTTGTAGATGGCAGGGCGAGTGAACTGCGGTGGGTATAGAGCGGTGAGATCGGTGGGAGCGTGTGGCGGGGGAGGTGTAATTACCTCCTGTCACGGGACACGCAGCCACCTGCAGGACATAGATTTCTACGTGGCCTGGAAGCAGTTAAGGACCACTATCATGAAGAATGATAACATTTAAAATGCAAGTGAATGCATATTTATAAAATATACATTTATTCCAGAGTAAAATGCACTATAATTTTTTTTTCCTATGTTGCTGTTCCTAGATCTGGCAAGTTTTGGACTATTCCATCTCCTCATCAGTGGTGCTTTATGTTCAGAAGCACTTCCTGAACAGCAGTTGCTCAGTCTAACTGCCAAAATAGTGTGCAAGCGAGTAGGCAGGCTGGCATCTCTGTATAGATCCTTTCCAGGGACTGCTTTTGTAAGGAATAAAGGAAATACTGAGAATTCCCCGTGAGGAGATGAACTAGTCCATACCAGTCAGATCAGTCAGATGTTTTCTGCTTACTGTAAGTGACAGCAACATAGGAGAAACGTAATTTATAGTGCAATTTACTCTGGGAGAAATGTACTTCTACTTCTTACAATTTTATAATTGTGGTCTTAGTGACTTTGAGGGCCCGTTCACACTAGGGGCGTTTTCCGCCTTTTCTCAAGTGCAGGTGATTTTTGAAATCGTCCACAAAACGCTTGTGCAATGATTCCCAATGAGAGAGTTCACAGCTGAGCGGTTAGTTTCTGATCCGCTCAGCAAAGCGCTGCCTTTACCATTTTTAAGGCGTTTTTGCTACAATGGAAGGTATAGAAAAAACACAAGACACTCACAAAATCACTTTGTGCAGCAATTGCATTCATGTTTTTAAGAATAAATACATTGTATTTATTCTTTTCCGGGTCAAAGAGTTCACTTACTGACTTGCGTCTGGGAGTGAATTAAAAAACCGCTTAGAAAAGCGTTTTTTACAAAAACGTAGCGCGCAGTGGAATGCCGGGAGGGGAATAAAACGCACAAAAAATGCAAAAGGCTTGCGTTTTCGTTTTTAGGTGTGAATGGGGCCATATAGTAATTATGTTGATTTCAGCATCAGAAACACTATATATTGCTGTATATTGTTATGCAATCCCGCCTGCGACAGTGATGCTTAGCTATGCAGAATTCTCCTCCTAGAGAACTCTGGGAGACCAGGTATATTTTCCGCTGGCTTTAGAACTCTCGGTTAAGACCATTCCACAGAACTGCACCTGACAGGACTATCTGTGATAAATGTCAGAATGTAAATCGGGGTGAGGAGATATTTTACAATGGGCAAACACTGACTAAAGGTGGTCATACATTAGAACGATTATGGGCAGATTCGACCAAGAGACAAATTTATCTCTAATCGAATCTGATTAGAGATAAATTTGTCTCTAATCGAATCTGCCCATACACTACAATTCAATTCCCATCCGATTTCAGCATGAAACCATCAGGGAACTGGCTGAGCCGCCATGTCCCCCAAAATATATAAATGTATGTAGTGTAGTGCATTTATATACGTGTCCGGTGTCGGCCTCCACGCGGTGACCGTCCATCTTACCGGGTAAGCCGCATACACACTAGCGGCGCTTAGCGTCTGACGTCAGACGCTATGCGCCGCCGGCGTGTATGCGGAACCCGGCGAGATGGACGGTCACCGCGTGGAGGCCGACACCGGACACGTATATAAATGCACTACACTACATACATTTATACATTGCAGAGGCGGGGGTTTCATCGTCTCGTTGATCGTTCGCAAATCAGCTGCCATATCGCCGCGCACACAACCAACCAACTTCGGCCCAACATTTTAAAACATGCGCGATTGACCGTGCGGCCAATTTCTGTCCCGAAATTGGTCGCTTTGTCGGTCGGGCATGCACTTGGCAGCACCAATTTTCATCCAATTCTGTTATAATAATCGAATTGGATGGCCGATTGGTTGGTTGGTCGCCTAGTGTATGGCACCCTTTACAGTTTGAGCACTTGACAAAGGGCGGATGGCCCGAAACGTTGTGCTATTTGCTATGCTGTATCACCGCCAGTAATGCAATAAAAAATATGTTGTGTAAGTATCCGTGAAGGGTCAATGGGAATGTTTGTGCATAGCTCATGAGGTTTGATGAACCTCATTTCCTAATAGGACTCCCCATTATATATATGCTACTACACCTGAGGCCAGCAGATTATTTTTCTACAAAACACTGACTTAAAGAGGCACTGAAGCAAAAAAAAAAAAAATAAAAAAAAAAAATAAAAAATATATATATATATATATATATATATATATATATATATATAATGAATTGTATGTGTAGTACGGATAATTACTAGAAGATTAGTAGCAAAGAAAATGTTCTCATTTTTATATTTTCAGTTATATAGTGTTTTTAATAACATTGCATCATTCTCTAATATTTGCAGTTTACACACTACTCAGCATTCTAAATTATTTTACAGAGCAGGCTAGTGAACTATTGACCTGTCCTCTGGAGAGAAAAAGAAAATCGAGAGACTAACAGTTGAGATAACAAGCTTTAGAAGACAGAGCTCTCTGCGACTTTGAAAGTGGTGGGGCTCAATGGCTTTTTTTGCATAGATAACTGGAGTTTCCTAACTCTTCCTGTACTGGAAACAATGTTAGACTTATGTCTCTGGTCCTAATGTTGTATTTCTTAGCTGTACTACACATACAAATAATATCAATTTTTATTTCGCTTCAGTGTCTCTTTAATCATTTATAAATTAATGTAAAAAAAAAAATCAGTTTTAGTCATTGTTATTTTCAGTACAGCTCCTGTTTCATTAAAAAGCAGCATTGTGGGTTAGAGTTCTGAAATATAATTGCACTAAAGATAAGTCCCAGTTTCGCAGTCGGAAAGTACCATTCTCCTTTCCAATTTTGTTTTTGCTAAAACTAGTGTTTTAATGAGTATTTTTTGTTTTGTTTTTCGAAAGTGAATTATACATTGGTTGGGCTTCTTGCCAAGGTATATGAAGGTAATTCAAAGACACAAAATGCTAGCGGCTTGCATTGGGGAACCGTTAACCAACTGTTTGCATCTTTGTGAGCATCACCTCTGCAGGTGAACAATGTTAGCGATGTTTCATGGCACACTGCAAATCCCTTTATCAGGCAATTTTATGCAGCATTATTGATTGTACCTAACAAAGTGGTCCTCTGTGGTCCAGCTTTTGTGTGCATCATTTCTGAATATAAAAAACAAAAAATGCTTAAAGAGACTCCGTAACAAAAATTGCATCCTGTTTTTTATCATCCTACAAGTTCCAAAAGCTAATCTAATGTGTTCTGGCTAACTGCAGCACTTTATACTATCACTGTTTCTGTAATAAATCAATGTATCTTTCCCCTGTCAGACTTGTCGGCCTGTGTCTGGAAGGCTGCCAAGTTCTTCAGTGTTGTGGTTCTGCTATGAACTCCCCCCTCTCTGCACACTGCCTGTGTATTATTTAGATTATGGCAGCTTCTCTCTTCTCTCTAATCTTTTACAAGCTGGATAAATCGTCCTCTTAGCTGGCTGGGCTTTCACATACTGAAGAATTACAGACAAGGGCAAAGCTGTTTGCAGGAAGAAAAGAGCAGCCTGAAACTTCAGTGCATGAGAACAGGGGGAAAGAAACACACAAATGATCTCTTGAGATTCAAAAGGAATGCTGTATACAGCCTGCTTGTGTATGGATGTATTTTCTATGTGTGGGCATACTGTACATCAACCTACTTCCTGTTTTGGTGGCCATTTTGTTTGGTTACAAACAAACTTTTTAAAACTGTTTTTAATCACTTTTAATGCGGCGAGGAGCGGCGAAATTGTGACAGAGGGTAATAGGAGATGTCCCCTAACGCACTGGTATGTTTACTTTTGAGCGATTTTAACAATACAGATTCTCTTTAACCATTGATGGGGATGTGCTGGAAGTAGCAATCAGCAGGTGCTGTCCTGCATAGACTTTTTGTTACAGAGATTGATATAGATTGGACTTTTTTGGTACATATGAAGGGGCTGCTGTTGGTCCATCTAAGTGAACAGGAGCTTTAGCCAAATAGCACCATGGTTTACCTGAACAGTGGTAAATCATACATTTTGAACCTTTGTCGGGCCACTTCCATGTATAACTGGTCAGTAAGATGCTAATCATTCCAAATAGCATGTAGATTTAATTCAAATAAATATGGATATCATTGCTGTGCTTGTCATTATTGGGGAATATTTCTGTTGCACTTGTGATGGAGGATATTACTGCTACGCTTGATATGGTGAGAGGATTTTACTACTGCGTTTGTTGGGGTAGCATAATGTTTCCTGCATTTCTCATGTTGAGTAATGTTTCCTGCATTTCTCATGTTGAATAATGCTTTCTGCATTTTCTATGTGGCGTAATGTTTCCTGCATTTCCTATGTGGCGTAATGTTTCCTGCATTTCCTATGTGGCATAATGTTTCCTGCATTTCTAATGTGGCGTAATGTTTCCTGCATTTCCAATGTGGTGTAATGTTTCCTGCATTTCCTATGTGGCATAATGTTTCCTGCATTTCCTATGTGGCGTAATGTTTCCTGCATTTCTAATGTGGCGTAATGTTTCCTGCATTTCCTGTGTGGCATAACTGCACTTTAAATGAAGATGAAAAATGAGGTAGTTTGGCACTCTGCTACGATATAAGTGAGTAAAAGATAGATCTCACCACATCCTGTAGCTCGTCTGTGTCTCCTGTATGGCCGGTGTGCATCATCTTGTAAGTGTAGAAGGAAGTAATCCAAACGTTGAACCAGAAAGAAAAAGAAAGCGGGCACCATCAGTGGCTGCTCTTTATAGTGCCCATACTACAAACACAGGCAAATCCATTAGATATGCAGTACAAGTCCATGTGTTCATGTTAACTCACATTAGCAATGTCATCCTGTAGCAGTGGCAGAATATTTTGCATATGAAGACAACTTTGCATGCATGAAAATGTTATAATTAAGAGTCATTTGTAGGCAGGCGAATGTCGGTACAGGTGACGGTGGGGGGGGGGGGGCTTTCTTGGGACCCTAAAGTTTATCTCAAAAAGCCTCGAGGTTTATTCACGTGAAACACATTTTGTTTTGTTTTACTCTCTGAGCCGTGTAGTTTGCAGTCTGCTGTGAGTTCTACTGCGAGTTACATTTACCTAAAATCACATTTGGATCTGATTAGTCCCTGCATATATTACACGTACATCTGTGAATATTAATAGCTTCTTTTACATAAACTAAGTTTTCCTGCACTTGCTGTAGTTAATACCGTGGTGAGGAAAAAAAAAAAGAAAAAGCTTCAGCTGTTTAAGCTGCTAATAACATACCTAGAGCCATCTGGGAATATCAAATATACATTATACATATGCGCACCACTTCAGGGACTTGGGAAGCGGTGTAAACTATTTTGACTAATGGGCTTTTAATAAGAGAGTTTAATGCGCCGCTCCACTAGCCAGTCTATGCGTCTTCTTCAAAGTGAGACTGTTCATTGGGGAGTTTAGATGTCTAAACATTTGTCAAATAAACTGGTGTGCGCGTGTATGTGTGTCTATAGTGCATGTGTATGTATATAGCTATACATACTTGCGTATAATGCGCGTGTTATGTAAACTGTTTTGCAAGGGGAAAAAAAAGGTATTAAAATGACATTTTAATCTGCGTATGTCTACAAAATTAAAAACTAGGTGCAGATTGATGCTGTGCGTTATACTGACAACCATGGCAACAGTAAACGGTTTGGTGTAAAGAGGGCTCCCAAGATCTTGTGTTGGGAGTATATATATATATGTATATATATATATATATATATATATATATATATATATATATATATATATATATATATATATATATATATATATATATATGTATGTATGTATGTATGTATGTATGTATGTATGTATGTATGTATGTATGTATGTATGTATGTATGTATGTATATATATATATATATATATATATATGTGTATATATATATGTGTATATATATATATGTGTATATGTGTATATATATATATATATATATACAGATTTACATCACAGGAGCCTACATGCCCAGATGTCCTGGCACCCTTGACTACGCCCGCCATGACCCTACAAACTCCTATCAAACCGCACCGCAGGTGTGCTGTCTCAGCTGTCCCTTCTCCCTTACTTTTCTTTCCTGTCATAAGTAGCTACAGGCATTAGGTGGGCATTAGGTAGCCAGAGAAGTACCTTCCGTATTAAGTAGCTAGTGGTGCCCTGACTGAAGGGAGATCTCGTCAGTGGAATGCCCAGAGCTGGGAGAGTAACCTGTAATTTATGCTCCTCACAAGACTCAGCGTAGGGAAGGAGGGAGGCGCTAGGGGGGAGGAATGAGCTGCCCCTCCATCATCAGGTGCCTGTAGGCACATGCCTACAGTGGCTTATGTTAAATCCGGCTATATATTTAAGAAAAGCATTTTATTAATACAGTAGAAAAAATACACCTGAATTGGGAAAAAGTTATGGTAGATGCTTAGTAGTTGGAAACCTCTGGATGGTCTAAAGCAGGGGTGCCCAATGCGTCAATCTTTATCTATCGGTCAATCACGATCGAGAGGCAATGCAGTGTCTCTTTGTGGGTTGAGAATGTCTATAATGAATTTTTTAATTTTTTTGGCTTTTGTATTTATAGATTTTTCATTTTTGAACATTATCGTTTTGAAATTTGTTTTGAAAATGGCGAAGTTAGGAAGGGGGGTTTTGAGGTTAGATATCAGGAAGGGGTTTTTATTGGGTTAGGTGTCAGGAAGGGGGTTTTAGGGTTGGGCATGGGAGGGGGAAGAGTTCTGTGTGAGATTAGGGTGAGGTTTAGTTGTAGTAAAATATCGGTAACATTTTTTACTAGCGTCCTTACCATCATAAATATTTGGTATTTATTGACTTTTATCGGCTTCACCCGGCATCCATTTATTTATTATTTAGACATTTCGGCTTCATCTGGCGCCCATTTTTCCTCTCGCTCCTATTTCAAGCACAGGCTAAAGATGTGGCTGCTATAGGATGCAAGTGAGCCGCGGCTTGGATCTGGGATGTGTGGTTTTTTTTTTTCTAATTTAGGCACCACTGATCACTTACCTGCCTCTATATGTTTGGGGATACATGCTGCCTAGTGATAGGTGGCTGGATAGTGTCATCATTAAGAGCTCTGCCTCTGACACGGGAGTCCTGGATTTTGAATCTCTTTTCCTGGCTTTTGAATCCTTTTCAGTAAGCCAGCCCCTATTCAGTAAGGAGTCCTTGGACTAGACTCCCTAACACTGCCACTGTCTACTCAGTGCACCCTTGTGGCTGCAGCTCAAGTGCTTTGAGTCCGACAAATGTTATTTGTATAGTCTTGTCTCATTTTGTATGTGATGCGATCTGCATACTTACGGGTGTATAACTGTGCACCTGATTGGCTGACAGGCGCCTGCTGACCAGATAAAGGTAGGAAATCGCTAGAGCTGGGAGTGAGCAATTGTGTGTGTTTGTTGCAATTTGCATTGTTTAGAAGGAAGTAATTGTGGCAGCTTCCTTCTCACTCCAGGTGTCCTTTAACTACTTACCGTGGTCCTTAAGAGGTTAAATAAGATCTAATGCCAGGTATACACATACAATTTTCTGTATGGTGCGTACCTAGCATAAGATTTGTATAACTTTGTTTGTATGACAGCTGTATTATAGTCGGTTCTAACTGTCATGACCACGCCCATACTTGACACACATTCTCCCTCCATTGGTACCCAGAGGTGCCGCAGAACCACTAGCATCCTACCAACAACACTGCAGTGTGTGTTATTAGACATTTCACACTGCATAAGATGCCGATGTTCAACAGGTATTTAGAAGATATGGAAGAAATGAAATAAATCGGAGGAAACTTTAGTTCAGGGGTGCTTTAAAGAGTACCTGAAGGGAAACAAACTGACCCTAGGACATATTTATCATGGGAGGGGGAAGCCTGGACCCTAAAAAGGCTTCCCCTGTCCTCCTCAGCAGTGGTGATCCAGCGCCGGAACTTCTAAAAAGTCCACCGACAAGGGCTTGTCGGCGATAGGCGCAGTAGCAGCTGTCCCTCGGGGTCCGGCAGAAATAGCCAAGCCCAATCAGCTATTTCCTTCGGATCCAGAGTAGAAATCCGCTAGTGCACTGACCGCAAATGATTTGGTATTTTCGGGTAACCTGAACCAGCGCTGGGACCCCTGGACAAATGTAAAGGAGCAGAAGCGTAGCTAGGCTTTTCAGTGCCCGGGGACAAAGACAGTTTTTGCGGGACCTTCTGGACAAAATGGGCATGGCATCAAAATGTGGGTGTGGTCATGGGTGGAGCCAAATGTACAAATACTGTTTCGATAGCCAGATATGCCCCCCTTCCCCCATTTAGATAGCCAAAGGTGCTCCCCTTTAGATAGCAGGATGTGCCTCCCTTCGCCTTGTTTAGATAGCCAGATGTACCCCTCTTATAATTAGCTTGTTCTGCTGCTATTAACACTTCTGTACTCCTCTGTAGTGGGAGGGAAAGAAGCGGGGCCAGTTCGGGCGGCCAGCGAACTGCCTCTCACTCACTTGGGGGCGCAGTGGCCATGCTCTGCGCCCCCTTACAGTGCTGCACTCAGGGATATGTGTCCCCCCCTTGCCCACCCGTAGCTATGCCTCTGCCAAGGAGATCAGGGGAACCCTCATTAGGATCCAGAGGATTCCCCCTCCCGAGGTAAGCATCAGATTTTTAGAAAAAAATGTAAAGTCACAGGTTTTCTTTAATGACTATGGCTCTGAGATTGGCGCACTTATCCCCCATTACCATTTATTCCCATTAACCTTCCCCTTCCCCCCCCCCCCCCCTCTTTAGTGGTAAGAAGGGGCTGACTCGTCTAATCAGTAAGTTGAGTAAAGTAGCTGAACCACCGCTAACTTGGCATTCCTTCCCAGAATGCCTTGCTTCATCCCCGGAGCCAGTCCTGCAGTGCCATCAACAATTCAGCTCTGATTGCTCTTTTCTAAAGCAACCAAAGCTATCATTTTTTTTCTCCCTTCAATAATTGTTATTTAATGTTATGTGTCAAAAAAATCCTATAGCCTCTGTGCATTTTAAGTAACATATGTATTCGGTTGCCTTTGTAATCTGCTAATACATCAAACATTATATTACCAGGAAATGTTCCTCCTTGAAAACCTTTGCATTGTGTAAGTAAATGGAAGAAAAGGCCTCTTTTGTTGGGAATTGCAGCAAACAGTTCAATCAGAGTTTGGGGGCAGAAAAAAAAAAAGCCTGAGCCTTGCCTGAAGGGAAAAGGTAATTACTCTGCAAAGAATGAAGCATAAAAGGGATAGGAACGTTATGTAAAAGTTCTCTTTGATGTTGTGAAAAGCGGCTCATAATTACGACAGAGAACAAGGGGAATAAGAGATATTATGGTCTTAATTTGCAGGTGGAAGAAGAGTTTTTTTGATACAGGCTGTTCTGCTGGAGTAGCGGAAATTATTTTGTAATAGGAAAAGTTGGGCCTGTGTTTTCTCAGACAGCCGTTCTGTAAGGCCAGATTTAAGCTGTGAGAAGCATGTGATTGGTTTGATCAGGTATGATACATTGGTAGGACTCTAACTTGCTAGGAAGACTCAAGCAGGAAGTGACATCGGCAAATGACACCTTCAACATCTGTTGCCTGGTTAGCGTGGTTATATGTTTTTCCATGGGTTCTGCTACACAACTATAGCCCAGATATGTTGGCAGCCGTTTTGAGTTCAATTTATGAAAGTCCATGACTTGCTGAATATAACTATGCTCTATGCTTCTTGAAGAGGTGGGTGGTGTTCCTCCTGTAGTGTCTTTTGGAGGGCAGGCTGCTGGAGCAGAGTGGTAGGTGCATGCAGATAGGAACCCAGTACAATAAGTTAGAACTTTTTACTGAAGAAAACATGCAGATATAAAACATATACAACCATCAGGTAATTTAGAGAGAAACTCACAACACCATAGAGATCATCACCCCACTTTACAGACAGTGACATCTTGTGGTTACTTTGCAGTATAGCCAGGTATAGGTATCCAGTTAGGTGCCCAGGCTTAGGGGCACAGCACATGAGGGGGGAGCATTGACCACCCACAGCGGTGGGGAGGAGGCCCACTTCCCCCTCCCTCACCTCGGGCTCTCCCTGCAGTGCTCACCCCTCTTGCATTAATTGGCAGGAAAAGGGAATGCGGACATACCTCTTCTGCATTCCGCACGACGGAGGTCCAATCTTCTCTGCAACAGTGCCTCACGCTACTTCCTGATAAGCAGGAAGTAGCGTCTGGCGCTTACAGAGAACTTCCGTTTCGTGGAACGCGGAAGTATGCCCGCATTCACAGTTTCTGCCTGCTTGCTGCCATCAATGTTGGAGGGGTGAGCGCTGAAGGGAGAGCCCAAGGTGTAGGGGGGCCAATGCCCTCCCCTCATGCACTGCGACCCCTCCTGTCCCCAGAAACAACCCTGGGCTGACACCTCGCATCCTTTGCAGCCCCTATTGTTACACCCCTGGAAACATTATTTCTATATAAATTAATAATTTCTCATTGGGGCCCACAAAACTAATTGATGTAAATTATGATCTTTCTGTTCACGGGATTAGAGTAGGGTGTCAAAACGTGCCTTGCCTGGGGTGCCAAGATAGCCAGAAGCAGCCCTGTTCTTAGGGTTTTAATAAATACAGGGTTGTAAATGACAATTTCCTTTCAGTGGGATGGCAGTTGGGCTGTAGCATAAGGATACAGTCACACTATGCATATGTGTCATAACATAGTTATAATGTAATTTGTTATCACAAAGCACAACCCTGCGATGATCAGACAACAAAAGCATTTATATGTACATGTTGCTATAGCACTGCCCAACTACTAACCTTCCCGTCCTCCGATACAGGGGACTATACATCAGACCAGGTGCTTTTGTGGCTATACTTGTTATGGGTGTGAAGATCATGATGGTTGTTTTTTGACGCTTGTGAGATGGGCCCCTAGGCTGTGTGGGTCACCAAGGGGGCGGCATGGGAAGAGGTGTGAACAGCCTCATCAAAATTTAATGAATTGTAAAATTTCATGAGTTGCATGAATTGTAGTTACGCCACTGGTCTTGTGTGTAGAAGCAGCCATTTCCTGATCTGTTCTAAGAAGCCAGTTTTGTGCTTGGGCAGACATTTGTGAATCTGTCCCTAGGTTGTCTATTTCGGGACAGTTAAAAATGGCGCACAGCGCCAGATGAATAAGAAGGGCGCCCCATAGACTTGCATTATATAACGCTATTTAGCGTTATAAGTGTTAAAAAATGGCGCAGGCAGTGTGCCTTACACTTATAACGCTAAATAGCGTTATAAAGCTTAAAAATTTCTGAGGACAGAGGGGTCGGGGGGAAGAGAGAGGCAGCGGACACTGGAGGGCATAGGCAGCGGACGAAGATGTGTGCAATATGCATACATTACCTTGTCCCGGGCCGCCGATCGCTCCTTCCCTCCGCTCCTTCACTTCCTCCATTCGTTTACTGTAGTCCTGCAGCCGGCCAATCACCATGCGGTTTCATTCTCCGCATGGTGATTGGCCGGCTGCAGGACTACAGCAAACAAACTAGGAAGTGAAGGAGCGGAGGGAAGGAGCGATCGGCGGCCCGGGACAAGGTAATGTATGCATATTGCACACATCTTCGTCCGCTGCCTATGCCCTCCAGTGTCCGCTGCATCTCTCCCCCAACCCCCGCTGCCTCTCTCCCCCAACCCCCGCTGCCTATACTAGCGACCCGCAGCCCCCTGCTTGCTTTAATGGCGTACCGTGCTGAAATAAATGTAGCATAAAACGCTATTTACCGTTTTAATGTATTTTCGGTAAATAGCGTTTTATGATACATTTATCGGCAGAACGGTGCGCCATTTTTCTCCCTGCGCCATTTTTAGATGGACCCTGTCTATTTACTATTGTCTGGGCAGTATAAAGCTGACACAGCTGTTTTATGGGATAAATCTAGGTCGATTCTGTCCATTTGCTGGAAACTGGTAAATGTTCTGTTGAGGCAGCTGTTTTATGAGGTAGGGTGTTATGAAAACTACCAGTTCACAGCAAACAAGAACATTCTGTGTGGCAGCAGAGTGACAACGAGCTACTTATCACTCTGTGTCTCATAATGAAGGCATACAAATGGCAAACTCCAAGCAAAAAGACATGAAAATGATGCACAAGCGATGTGTATGGGAAGAACAACGCTTTATCCAAATAGGTTCACAGATTATGTTGTATCCCAAGACATAAGAGAACAACAAACAGCTGAAACAGCAACATGAACGCTTGCCCTGGCCAAGCAAGCATGTTTATGCTACACACCAAAAATCTTTGTTACCCTTATCGCTACAAGAAAAATCTAGAACATTTTACTGGGTACTAAAACATTGACAATTGGTAACGTATTCCTTACTAACCTTTTTCAGCCTTTAAGGCTAGTTTTAAAATGGCCTTTTTATGATTCTATAGGTAAAGGAATATAGTGTTTGCAGTGAAGCTGGTGGCAGTTGTGTACACTAGATACATAGTAGCAAGACTCTAAAGGGCAAATTTGGGCCCAAATCGCAAATGATAATTTGAGCGCCTCCAAAGGCCGCTGTACAGATTGTAGCTATGGCAGCGCTGCGGGAGTAATTTAAGCATGGGATATTTAATGGCCAAACTATATTAGAACTCAATATTATAGCACCGAAGGTAAATGTTAGTAATAGGTGGGAAGGAGTTAAGGTTAGGCGTAGGTGGGGGGGGTTAGTATTAGGCGTTTGGGGGGGGGGGTTAGTGTTAGGCGTACGTGGGGTGGGGGGGATTACTGTAGTGTTAGCCATAGGTAGTGGGGTCGTGTTAGGCAAAGGTGGAGGGAATTAGTGCTAGTTTTTTTTTTTTTAACTCTTCCTGTACTGGAAAACAATATGACTCTTTTCTTTGCTGCTAATGTTCTATTTCTTAGCTGTACTACTCATACAATTAATTATCTCAATTTATTTTCGCTTCAGGTTTGCCTTAAAGGGACCCTGATCAGTAGATAAAAATGAAATCAGTACTCACCTGGGGCTTCCTCCAGCCCACTGTAGGCCGCGAGGTCCCCCAGCGTCCTCCTGGCTCCTCTCCCGGTCCCGCCTGCGACTTCATTGCCAACGATACCCAGGTCGAGTGTCTGGTTGTCGCCCCAACATCTCCTGAGCGGTGATGCACCACATCATCCCATGACAGTCCTGCGCAGAGGCGGCCGGGAAGTGGAGCCCTGAAGGACCGGCTCACCCACAGAGGCGGCGGTCCTTCTAAGGGCATGGGCGGAGCGATCGCGTCATCCGTGACGCGATCCTCCGCCGGCGCCTGTCACCGCTCGCCCGCCGCAACATCCCGCCGGCTATACGGAAGCGCCGGCGGGATGTTAACCCCGCGATCGCCGCATACAAAGTGTATAATACACTTTGTAATGTTTACAAAGTGTATTATACAGGCTGCCTCCTGCCCTGGTGGTCCCAGTGTCCGAGGGACCACCAGGGCAGGCTGCAGCCACCCTAGTCTGCACCCAAGCACACTGATTTCTCCCCCCCCCTGCCCCAGATCGCCCACAGCACCCTTCAGACCCCCCCTGCCCACCCCCCCAGACCCCTATTTGCACCCAATCACCCCCCTAATCACCCATCAATCACTCCCTGTCACTATCTGTCAACGCTATTTTTTTTTTATCTCCCCCCTGCCCACTCCTGATCACCCCCCACCCCTCAGATTCTCCCCAGACCCCCCCCCCCCCTGTATACTGTATGCATCTATCCCCCCTGATCACCTGTCAATCACCTGTCAATCACCCATCAATCACCCCCTGTCACTGCCACCCATCAATCAGCCCCTAACCTGCCCCTTGCGGGCAATCTGATCACCCACCCACACCAATAGATCGCCCGCAGATCCGACATCAGATAACCACCCAAACGCAGTGTTTACATCTATTCTCTCCTCTAAACACCCACTAATTACCCATCAATCACCCCCTATCACCACCTGTCACTGTTACCCATCAGATCAGACCCTAATCTGCCCCTTGCGGGCACCCAATCACCCGCCTACACGCTCAGATTACCCTCAGACCCCCCCTTATCAATTCGCCAGTGCAATATTTACATCTGTTCTTCCCTGTAATAACCCACTGATCACCTGTCAATCACCCATCAATCACCCCCTGTCACTGCCACCCATCAATCAGCCCCTAACCTGCCCCTTGCGGGCAATCTGATCACCCACCCACACCAATAGTTCGCCCGCAGATCCGACGTCAGATCACCTCCCAAGGGCAGTGTTTATATCTGTTCTCTACCCTAAACACCCACTAATTACCCATCAATCACCCCCTGTCACTGCTACCTATCAGATTAGACCCCTATCTGCCCCTAGGGCACTCAATCACCCGCCCACACCCTCAGAATGCCCTCAGGCCCCAGCCCTGATCACCTCGCCAGTGCATTGCTTGCATCTATTCCCCCCTCTAATCACACCTTGAGACACCCATCAATCACCTCCTGTCACCCTCTAGAACACCTACCCATCAGATCAGGCCCTATTTTGCCCCGTGTGGGCTCCTGATCACTCGGCCAAACCCTCAGATCCCCCTCAGACCCCCTTCCGATCACCTCCCCAGTGCATTGATTGCATCTATTTTCCCCTCTAACCACCCCCTGAGACACCCATCAATCACCTCCTGTCACCCCCCTAGCACTCCTATCCATCAGATCAGGCCCAATACAACCTGTCATCTAAAAGGCCACCCTGCATATGACCGGTTCCACAAAATTCGCCCCCTCATAGACCACCTGTCATCAAAATTTGCAGATGCTTATACCCCTTTACAGTCATTTTGAGACATTTGGTTTCCAGACTACTCACGGTTTTGGGCCCGTAAAATGCCAGGGCGGTATAGGAACCCCAGAAACGGACCCCATTTTAGAAAAAAGACACCCCAATGTATTCTGTTAGGTGTATGACGAGTTCATAGAAGATTTTATTTTTTGTCAAAAGTTAACGGAAATTGATTTTTGTTTTTTTTTCACAAAGTGTCATTTTTCACTAACTTGTGACAAAAAATAAAATCTTCTATGAACTTGCCATACACCTAACGGAATACCTTGGGGTGTCTTCTTTCTAAAATGGGGTCACTTGTGGGGTTCCTATACTGCCCTGGCATTTTAGGGGCCCTAAACCGTGAGGAGTAGTCTAGAAAACAAATGCCTCAAAATGACCTGTGATTAGGACGTTGGGCCCCTTAGCGCACCTAGGCTGCAAAAAAGTGTCACACATGTGGTATCGCCGTACTCAGGAGAAGTAGTATAATGTGTTTTGGGGTGTATTTTTACACATACCCATGCTGGGTGGGAGAAATCTCTCTGTAAATGGACAATTGTGTGTAAAAAAAATCAAACAATTGTCATTTACAGAGGTATTTCTCCCACCCAGCATGGGTATGTGTAAAAATACACCCCAAAACACATTATACTACATCTCCCGAGTACGGCGATACCACATGATTGGCACTTTTTTGCAGCCTAACTGCGCTAAGGGGCCCAAAGTCCAATGAGTACCTTTAGGATTTCACAGGTCATTTTTGTTTCAAGACTACTCCTCACGGTTTAGGGCCCCTAAAATGCCAGGGCAGTATAGGAACCCCACAAATGACCCCATTCTAGAAAGAAGACACCCAAACGTATTCCGTTAGGAGTATGGTGAGTTCATAGAAGATTTTATTTTTTGTCACAATTAGCGGAAAGTGACACTTTGTGAAAAAAAAACAATTAAAATCAATTTCCGCTAACTTGTGACAAAAAAATAAAAACTTCTATGAACTCACCATACTCCTAACGGAATACCTTGGGGTGTCTTCTTTCTAAAATGGGGTCATTAGTGGGGTTCCTATACTGCCCTGGCATTTTAGGGGCCCTAAACCGTGAGGAGTAGTCTTGAAACAAAAATGACCTGTGAAATCCTAAAGGTACTCATTGGACTTTGGGCCCTTTAGCGCAGTTAGGGTGCAAAAAAGTGCCACACATGTGGTATCGCCGTACTCGGGAGAAGTAGTACAATGTGTTTTGGGGTGTATTTTTACACATACCCATGCTGGGTGGGAGAAAAACCGCTGTAAATGGACAATTGTGTGTAAAAAAAATCAAAAGATTGTCATTTACAGAGGTGTTTCTCCCACCCAGCATGGGTATGTGTAAAAATACACCCCAAAACACATTATACTACTTCTCCCAAGTACGGTGATACCACATGTGTGGCACTTTTTTGCACCCTAACTGCGCTAAAGGGCCCAAAGTCCAATGAGTACCTTTAGGATTTCACAGGTCATTTTGAGAAATTTCGTTTCAAGACTACTCCTCACGGTTTAGGGCCCCTAAAATGCCAGGGCAGTATAGGAACCCCACAAATGACCCCATTTTAGAAAGAAGACACCCCAAGGTATTCCGTTAGTAGTATGGCGAGTTCATAGAAGATTTTATTTTTTGTCACAAGTTAGCGGAAATTGATTTTAATTGTGTTTTTTCACAAAGTGTCATTTTCCGCTAACTTGTGACAAAAAATAAAATCTTCTATGAACTCACCATACTCCTAACGGAATACCTTGGGGTGTCTTCTTTCTAAAATGGGGTCATTTGTGGGGTTCCTATACTGCCCTGGCATTTTAGGGGCCCTAAACCGTGAGGAGTAGTCTTGAAACGAAATTTCTCAAAATGACCTGTGAAATCCTAAAGGTACTCATTGGACTTTGGGCCCTTTAGCGCAGTTAGGGTGCAAAAAAGTGCCACACATGTGGTATCGCCGTACTCAGGAGAAGTAGTATAATGTGTTTTGGGGTGTATTTTTACACATACCCATGCTGAGTGGGAGAAAGATCTCTGTAAATGGACAATTGTGTGTAAAAAAAAATTAACAAATTGTCATTTACAGAGATATTTCTCCCACCCAGCATGGGTATGTGTAAAAATACACCCCAAAACACATTATACTACTTCTCCTGAGTACGGCAATACCACATGTGTGGCACTTTTTTGCAGCCTAGGTGCGCTAAGGGGTCCAAAGTCCAATGAGCACCTTTAGGCTTTACAGGGGTGCTTACAATTTAGCACCCCCCAAAATGTCAGGACAGTAAACACACCCCACAAATGACCCCATTTTGGAAAGTAGACCCTTCAAGGTATTCAGAGAGGGGCATGGTGAGGCCGTGGCAGATTTCATTTTTTTTTGTCGCAAGTTAGAAGAAATGGAAACTTTTTTTTTTTCACAAAGTGTCATTTTCCGCTTACTTGTGACAAAAAATAATATCTTCTATGAACTCACTATGCCTCTCAGTGAATACTTTGGGATGTCTTCTTTCCAAAATGGGGTCATTTGGGGGGTATTTATACTATCCTGGAATTCTAGCCCCTCATGAAACATGACAGGGGGTCAGAAAAGTCATAGATGCTTGAAAATGGGAAAATTCACTTTTTGCACCATAGTTTGTAAACGCTATAACTTTTACCCAAACCAATAAATATACACTGAATGGGTTTTTTTTAATCAAAAACATGTTTGTCCACATTTTTCGCGCTGCGTGTATACAGAAATTTTACTTTATTTGAAAAATGTCAGCACAGAAAGTTAAAAAAATCATTTTTTTGCCAAAATTCATATCTTTTTTGATGAATATAATAAAAAGTAAAAATCGCAGGAGCAATCAAATAGCACCAAAATAAAGCTTTATTAGTGACAAGAAAAGGAGCCAAAATTCATTTAGGTGGTAGGTTGTATGAGCGAGCAATAAACCGTGAAAGCTGCAGTGGTCTGAATGGAAAAAAAGTGGCCGGTCCTTAAGGGGTAGAAAGCCCTAGGTCCTCAAGTGGTTAATAAATTGACAATCTAACACACACCATGCAACCTTTAGAAAAATTGAAAGAATTTCCAGCATTCCGGATCGATAAAAAAAATAAAAATCGAAAAAAAAGGGGAAATCTGATCGGATTCTTCAGTCAAATGGAAAAAAAAAGCATTCAATTTTTCCGGGTGATCAGATCATATTTAACGATCATTAATTGTATCATGTGTGGCCACCTTAACATGTAGCTGAAACATATGACTAATTATTATTAATATTTGACTACTACTAAAACTAACCCTACTCTCACATAGAACCCTTCTTCTACCGATGCCTAACCCTTAGGCCGATTTCACACTGTATATTGGTGGTAGCGGTGCAGTCTGGGAACTGAACCGCCAAGAACAGGCCTTTGGGGATTATCGCGTACTAAAGTCTGGCAGCGTGGCCATGCAGGAAATTATGCTCAATTCCTGTGGCCGAAGCGATCACTTGTGCAGAAGCATACTGCTAAAATACGCTTCCACACATGCGCGACGCATAAAACTTGTGGGTCATTAAAAAACCAAAACATGCATCGTCATAGACTTATATTGACTTCTGGTTCCGCCGCACGGTAACGTAGGTATGCACTCGTGTTACATAGGGTATTGTCCAGGGGAGCTCACCACAGGCAATGTGAACTCCCCCATAAACTTACATTCCCTAGTCGTAGGCTATGGTAAAATGCCGCACTGCGCCAGTGTGAAAGGGCCCTAAGACTTCTTCTGGTGGTGCCTGGCCCTACAACCCCCCTGGTGGTGCCTAACCCTAAACTCCCCTTCCTATTGCTTAACTTTACAACTCCCTTTTTCCATTGCATACGATAATTTACAAAATAATAATTCTCAAAACAAGCGTAAAAATGATGAAAAAAAGTAGAATATCAAAATGTTGAAAAGTTAAAACGATAAATTACAAAAATAATAATTGTCAAAACAAAATTCATAATGATATTTTTCAAACCACTAATTCTGAAAACAAAAAGCTTTAGTTTGGCGGGCAAGGCACCTGGCACCCAAATCATCCAGTTTTGCGCACAATATTTGATATTTAACATTACATTTAATGACAGCAACCGTTTTGTCCACTTCTCATATGCAACCAGTTTACTGCCTCCATAGGATGATGTTTGTACTGTTTTATGGGGTGCCTTATTATTCTGAATCTTGTTTTATCATGTCTGCTTAGTCCAGTGGGTATTTGTATTCCTACAAAGATGACCTTTTCTTCTGTATCTCCAGCCTCTCATCACCTTGGACAGCAGCATCTCCCTGACCTTCAGTGTGGAGGGAACCAACACCATAACTGTTCAAGTAGCTGCTGGGAGCACCCTGATTCAGGACACCAAAGAAGTGGCAGTGCATGGTATGTGACTATATCTGCCTCATATCGGGGTAGAACGCCATCCCCAATATGTCATTTTGTATGCAGCCTGTTTTAAAATAGAAAAATTGCCAATGTTGGGGAATCTATAATTTGGTGTCAGAGAGCATTCCATAGGAGAGGTCTACAGCACTTTTCAAGCAATAACTGCAACATGTACCGTAATTAACAACAATTATATGTAGTAATATTGACAGGGATGGAGGCCCTTAGATACAGTACGTATATGAGATAACTATATAAAATTTACTCATATACATACCGTGCGCCTTCACCTCTGTCAACATTGTTAGCCTGGTCCTCCCTTAGGAGGTGAAAACAAAAGGAAAGAATTGAGATCCCCAAAAGGTGCAATAACGTTAATATGTAAATATATCAAAACACTGAATGAAAATTACTCACAAAAGGTGGGTTGCCTCCACTAGCCACCACTGTAAGCCTGAGTGGGGACAGGATAATTTCCCCATATTCGCAAAGAAGTCACTCTCCGTAGACAGGAAAACGGGCAGAACAACCATTCACCAGGGTGGATAATCGGTTGTTTTGAAATACAGAGGCGCCAATCAAGAGTACAATATTTAAAAGCCGGAGGTAAGGGTGGAATTACTTCCTCACAAAAGTTTGCCGGAGGAAGTGGGAGTAAGATCCGCAAAACGCAAAGTACAAAAAAGGAGCAACTTTAGCAGTGTCAGGACAATTGTCCTGACGGACGCTGCAAAAATGGCTCCTGAGGAAGCGGGAGTGAGACCCGCGAAACCAGACTTTTATTGGAGTGAGAAATAAAATAATAATTTCTACTGATTCAATACTGCTGTGTCATCTGTGGGGAGGTAAGTCTATCCTTACCTCCGGCTTTTAAATATTTTACTCCCTTGGGAGGTATTCATCTTTAGCATGTCCTGTTGAAATATAGGAGAGCGACCACCCAGTTCCCATGAACAGACCTGGAGAACCGAGCAAGAATGGTGGTCCGTTTCCTGCAGGCTCTCATGGTGGTCAATTTCCTGCTGGCTCTCACGGTGGTCAGTTTCCTGCAGGCTCCCATGGTGGTCAGTTTCCTGCAGGCTCCCATGGTGGTCAGTTTCCTGCAGGCTCTCATGGTGGTCAGTTTCCTGCAGGCTCTCATGGTGGTCAGTTTCCTGCAGGCTCCCATGGTGGTCAGTTTCCTGCAGGCTCTCATGGTGGTCAGTTTCCTGCAGGCTCTCATGGTGGTCATTTTCCTGCAGGCTCTCATGGTGGTCAGTTTCCTGCAGGCTCCCATGGTGGTCAGTTTCCTGCAGGCTCTCATGGTGGTCAGTTTCCTGCAGGCTCCCATGGTGGTCAGTTTCCTGCAGGCTCTCATGGTGGTCAGTTTCCTGCAGGCTCTCATGGTGGTCTGTTTCCTGCAGGCTCTCATGGTGGTCTGTTTCCTGCAGGCTCTCATGGTGGTCTGTTTCCTGCAGGCTCTCATGGTGGTTGCAAGTACTTGCAGCAAACCTACCTTTGCTGAAGATAATATGCATACACACCTCACAATTGCATCTGCAACCTACCATATGGATACTGCATCATTCCTAGATATCCCAGGGGCTATAAACAGAGCAGGATCATCCACCAGGCAACCTAGGCAGGTGCTTGGGGCCTAGTGGGTGTCAAGGGGCCTACCTGCCACCATTTTTGACATCTCTCCACCACCGCTTACCAGAAGGACCACAAGGGGGTCCCAAATCTACCACCTTGCCTGGGGCCCCATTACATATTTAAGGGTACCTGAAATGACGATAATGGCTAGATTTATACTTACCTGGTGCTTCCCCAAGCCCCATCAGGAGCATGTGCTCCCTCACGGTTTTGCTCTGGTGTCTTCTAATCCTCCAGTTGTGCGCTTCTGTGCATGTGTGGCCCGGGCAATTCAAGTGCCCCGAGAGCGTTGTTCCCCTGCACAGTACACTCCTGGCTGTGGTAGCGTGACGGAAGGTGCATGCGCAGAAGAGGGCTGTGGGTCAGATTACCGGAGGGGGTGGGGGGTGGTTAGAAGACACCAGAGTGGCAGGAGAGGATGACGAGGGAGCACACACCTTCTGGGGCATGGGGAAGTACTAGGTAAGTGTAAATATAGCCATTATCATCATCTCAGGTACCATTTAATCCATCTCTGGTTATAGGGACCGCAGGAACCGTCGGCATATACTCATATGTAATTATGTCACTAGAGATACAGGTGACAAAAAAAAACACAAAAAAAACCTACGTTCAGATATGCAAAGTTGATTAACTTATTCAGTTGCGCGTTATAAAACCTGCCAGCCGTGCGCGGCACAGACGGGCCCATAAGTCCTCGCTGCTTCAGTTTGGAGCCGTGCCTGATAGGATGTTGAAGTGCAAAACGGTTAACAAAAAAACGCCATTAGCGGAAGAGTCTCCCTGCAGAAGCGCAGCATCATAGCGAGACCGCCATCTGTTCTGCAGGGAGCGTCGACAGATGAAAACGCTGTGCGCAATGTCATTAGCCAATTGGTGACAAAGTTAATTTAAAAAGTCATTAAGAGGATGTAAGTGCTCAGCAGGCCAAAAGCAACCTGATTACAGGCAACAGATGATGAATACCCGGATTTAATACCCTCCATAAACTCCACCTTTCAAGAGATATATACCCAGTTTTAAACGTAACTTTCACTCTTAGATCTTAACGTAAACTTGAAGTGAAAATGAAATGAAATGAGAAACAATTGTCTATGTAGTCCTACTTTTAAATAGGACTTTCCTGAAATTCTGGTGTCTTATTTTGTGCTTAAAATTTTGTAAAGGGAACCTGAACACACGAAAAAAATGCCATACTGAACTTACCTGGGGCTTCCTCCATAATCCGTAAGGTCTCTCAGTGTCCTCTGGGCTCCCTCCGTTCTCCTGCTGGTGGCACAACTGCACATGTGCCCACGGCCCATCTGCGCGCTCGTCTCACTCATGCCTGTTGCCTAGTGTTGAGCGAACACCTGGATGTTCGGGTTCGGGCCGAACAGGCCGAACATGGGCCAGATGTTCGGCATGTTCGGCCCGAACGCCGAACTCAATGGAAGTCAATGGGACCCCCGAACATGCCCATTTTGGGGGCCCTATGGGGTCGCAGGCATAAGGGGGGAGCATGCCCCGATCGCGGGGGGGGGGGGGGGTCGGAAATTCCCCCCACCCCCTCCGCTAGCGCTCTGCCCGCTTCCCCATAAAAAAAGTTTAAGGCAAGTTAAATAGTACTTGGTGGCTGGCCTGGCACTGGCAGTGGAGTGAGGAGGAGGAGGAGTCCGAGTAGCAGAGTGACGCGTTGAGGCCGGGCAGCGGGCGGTTCAGCGGTAGTACCCTTGTGGTACTTCCGCCCTTTCTCTGACCTCACGTCCTCTGCATACGAGGGTACGCGTCATGTGTACCCTCGTATGCGTCATCACGTAGAGGACGTGAGGTCAGAGAAAGGGCGGAAGTACCACAAGGGTACTACCGCTGAACCGCCCGCTGCCCGGCCTCAACGCGTCACTCTGCTACTCGGACTCCTCCTCCTCCTCACTCCACTGCCAGTGCCAGGCCAGCCACCAAGTACTATTTAACTTGCCTTAAACTTTTTTTATGGGGAAGCGGGCAGAGGGGGGAGCGCTAGCGGAGGGGGTGGGGGGAATTTCCGACCCCCCCCCCGCGATCGGGGCATGCTCCCCCCTTATGCCTGCGACCCCATAGGCGGGCCGTATTGCGGCATGTTCGGGCGAACAGGGCCCTGTTTGGCCGAACAGGGGCCCTGTTCGGCGGCCATTCAGTAGTTCGGGGCGAACCCGAACTTAAAAGGCCGAACACCATCAGGTGTTCGGCCGAACTTGAACATCACCCGAACAGGGTGATGTTCTGCAGAACCCGAACAGTGGCGAACACTGTTCGCCCAACACTACTGTTGCCGTGAGCGTCCTGCGAATGCGTGGTTCATTCTTTTGAGAACTGCGCATGTGCAGAACGCTCACAGTGAGGGGCAAGCATAGGGGCCGCACATGCGCAGGTGCACACTAACAGAGCCACCAGCAAGAGAATGGAGGGGACCCAGAAGATGCAGAGGGACCTCACGGACTATGGGAGGCTGGAGGAAGCAATTTTGGTGTAAATCGCATGTATGGGGGCTTTGCTATTAACCGCTAAAGTCGACACAAAATTATGCGAAATTGTGAAAATTATGTGAAAATGTATGCAACATTATTAAATATTACTATTACATACGAAATTAATTACGATTTTCTCTGAAATTTCACATTACGATGCGTAATTGCATATACAAAATTTCGGCCCACCACTGGTCTCCAATACCTCCAGACTTCTGATACCAGAGTGGTGAAACTGAGCATTAGTGAATGTGAGCCACAGCAGAGGGGGGTGGCCACCTCACTCCATCCTACTGACACTTCCTTCTTCGCACCTGGAAGTAGAAAGTGTCGGGAGGATGTAGAGGGCTGTGGAGTGCTGCGGTCAGAGATGGCAAACAAGGTGAGTTAAGCCCTACGCCATGGCTCGTGACCATTAATCTTCAGTTTCAGTTTTGCATCACGACAAACTAAATGTTGCTCTCTCTCCACTCATCCCATCCTTAGTCATGGATCGCTGGACACCTTTAATGGTGCATGTTGTTTTCAGTAGTCAAGGAGGCAGGATAACAAGCTAGAATTACAGAATTCACCAACTGTCAGAGCTGGATTTCTGGAAAGGCCACCAAGACCCGTGCCTAAGGCAGCTGCTGCCCAAAGGGGCACCTGGACATGAAATAGGGGTTGCTTCATATTAAAGAGGAGGCTGTACATGAAAGAGAGTGTCTGCTGTACAGGGGTGACACTTAGAAGAGGGTGCAGCACATTGAACGGGAGGGTCGCTGCACACTTAGAAGTGGGGCCCCAATATACTTGGCCTAGGGGCAAAAAAAAAAAAAAAAGGATAAATCCGGACTCTACACGAGCAGTATTCTTTTCTACACTCCGGGCAAAACAGGAATCAGCAACGCACCACAGTCTGGATAATCTTATACAGCAAAACCAGTAGAATAGTGTCATCTGTAGGCAAGATCTACTTTACACAGGCAAGATGTACTGTACACGGTGCTTATTCAATAAAATCATCTGTTCACTGTGTGTGAGAGGGCAACACTTTTCAAGCAGTGTTTCTACTTCCGGCTTTCATGGAAGCAGAAATAGGGTTAACATCCTGTGTTTACAAATTAGCTGCTCTGCCGAAATTCCTGAGCAAATTACACTTGTGATCCGTCACAGGTGAGGGTGAATTAAACATGCTAAACTCTCTAAATACACCTAGGGCGCATTTCTCTGTTTTCTCTCCTGTCCTGTGCAAGAGTTCAGGCCCACTTTAAAAAACTGTTTAGTGCACCAGAAAAGTTATTAAGTGAAAAGCAATTGGCTCATGTACATGTGTGCCACATCAGGTAAAGCAAGTGTGAAACAGGAAGAATTACTCCTTATTGTATAAAACATCCTAAGACTCTTCTTCACAAGCAACTGACAGGCGGTGAATTCAGCACCCGTCAGTTGCTCCCATCCACTGACCAGCTAGTGTTTTCAGTACAGGCAGTGAACAGGTGGCCCTCCATTGAGTTCCATCTGAGCACAGCGGTTGCTGTGCTTAGACGCGACTAGACAGTTTTTTCACTGTATGGTAAAGGCATCACCTGTCAAGCGCTGACACGCGTGGTCAAGGCCAGATTTAGACTTTCTCCTCCTCCAAGCCAATGTTCTTGTGGCTCCCCTAACATGTGCAGCGACCTCCTCCATAACACCCTGTTAGAACAGTTCCATGTGTACAGCTACACTGGGCAATAGCTCTTGCGTGTAACTTCCCATTACTACCATCCCTATTCCATTTGCAATCTCATCTACCACAAGCATCAACCCCTTTTCCATATCCAGCCGCCCCCTTGGGTATCAGCTGCCCAAGGCCTTGGCCCTTGTGGCCTTACCAGAAATCCAACAAATGAACAGTTAAGCCATCCATGGAAAAGATTGCCCGAATTTTTCTTGCTAGCCCTTCCTACCTGGGAAGGATCATAAATAACTGGATTAGAGTCATTTTTCAAACTTGCCATTTTCTTTAATTAGTATCACACAGGTTTCCAATTGTATAATCAATCATTCAGCCTATTTAAATGGAAAAAAAAGTAATCTAATCGCTCTGCTGTTTGTCATCATCGTGTGTTCATAGGGTGGTCTAAAGGGGGACTATATTCTGCCCCCACATTTCGGTAAACCTCAGTTTTGTGTTTTTTTTTTTGTTTTTAAACGTTCTGATGAGACAGAGTTTGGTAATTTTGCTTTATTTAGAGAGCTGTATATTTTCTTCCTCCTCCATCCTGGTTTATAGCCACATTCCTGCCTCTAAAGTCACGTACACAAGCTAATTAGAACTCTGCCAAGGTGGGTGTTTCAGGGAGGCCCCCTCACACCTAGAAACCAGCATGTGTACATGTGTCCCACCAGATCGCTTAAAAGGATACCTGAGGTGACATGTGACATGATGAGATAGACGACGTGTATGTACAGTGCCTAGTGCACAAATAACTATGCTGTGTTCCTTTTTTTCTTTCTCTGCCTGAAAGAGTTAAACATCAGGTATGTAAGTAGCAGTTCCTGTCTGAGTAAGGACAGGAAGGATCAGACTACAGTGTGACCCTCACTGATAAGAATGTACAACTATAAAACACTTTCCTGGCAAAAAATGGCTTCTGAGAGCAGGAAAGGGATAAAAAGGGTCAATAATTCATAGATTTTAGCTCTGGCATACTTCAATGAATATGTCATTGAGCAAAAACAATAAAACAGTGAAAACTTAAAAATCAGATTTAAATATAACATAAAACTGTGGAATATCTTAAAAAGTCATTTTTAGGAGACGAACGATAGATACAATTGTTTATTTCAATCGTTTTTTTTTCACCCCTGGTGTCCTTTAAAGATCTGGCACTTTTAATTATCTCGTCAGGTTCTCTTTAAGTCAGGCGTGTGTGTACGGGTTTAAGCTTGGTCTGTTGGAAGACAGCTGGGCTGGCAAAAAACAAGACCACCAACTGATAACCGGTAGTTTGCCAGATCCGGCCGGTGCATCAACCTGCGCAACCATTTAGTAGGTTTTCCACGTGTACAATTTGGTTGAACAACTTTGTTGTTTTTATATGTGGACATGTTATGCAGTTTGTCATTTCGTTTGCAGTATTTACGTGAGTTGCTTGTTTGGTTGGTTGGCGTGTGTGTACGTACTT